>NC_092215.1:36272030-36337433 GCF_043381705.1 Parasteatoda tepidariorum
TATATATATATATATAATAACAATTACCAGTAAAATCATTAAAGCCAGCTACGTACAAAATAATTTGGTACTTAATTTTCAATTTAGCTTTTAATTTGTAATTTTACAATGTTAATGAAATATTTTTGTAAAATGCAAGTTAATGCTCTATATTAAAATAAATTTAAGGATTACTCTTATATATATTATTATAAATATTTTTGTAAAATGCAAGTTAATGCACTATATTAAAATAAATTTAAGGATTACTCTTATGCATGAAAAAAACCCTTTTAAAATTGATTTTTTAGAGCGCTGTACGTTTTCGATAGAACATCAAGTTGTCTTTTTATTAAATGTATATATATATATAATAAGTTCTTATAAAGTTGTTTATTTAGAACAGAGATTAACATTTTTATAAACAAATATTTTACTAGTTTCTGATTTACTCCGATTTTTTTACTGTTTTATCATTATTTCTATTATATTCCCAAAGCAAATAAACTTTGACTTAGCAGCCCCTTACAGAGGACTATTATTGAAATAGGACAAAGAATAGGAGGGAGTGAATTCTGTTTTCTGAGGCATATTTTCAACAATAACGGTTCATAGAAAGAGGGGGGAAGGTCAGAGGCGCTATTGTTAGAGTTTTATTAGTTTTCTCTAGACTATTCAGGATATGAAAACACTTTCCCAGGAGGGAAAAATGACAATAGAAGGGAGGGTGGTAAATATGCTGATATCTCACTTATGCTCAAAATGAATAAGCATGAAATATGGTGGGTTTTCTCAATTTTGTGAGAGGAGATAATGACTCATGTTAGTATTTATCGAAATGATAAGTTAAATTCTAATTCCATTATTATATTTACAATTTCAAAATATTGTATTACTAAAGCGTCACGATAAAAAAAAAAGATGTGTTCTGCTTCTCTGACATTAAACTTAATAATGAAATAAATGCCCTATAATTTTTTTATTATATTTTTGATGAGAAAAATGTCATCAAACAAGGTCACTGGGTGCAGAGGATTTACGCTTAAATAATAATTTCCTCTATTAATTTTCTCAATAGGGAAAAAAATGCATGTAGATATGTAGGAAATATATGTTTAAAAAGTAAATAAGTCATTTATCACTCAGAAAAATGTATGGTCGAAATTACCAGATTAGGGCAAAATTTATCATACTTGTAAGAAAAAAAAAAGTCATTTATCACTCTGAAAAAAGTATGGTCAAAATTACCTGATTAGGGCCAAAATTTACCCTATTTGGGGCTCGATAGGAACGCCAAAAAACTCTGTAATTTTTTTCGAAGTGCTTTGTAATGATTGAGTAAATTTAATGATAAAATATGGTTTCATAATGTGTGATAAAGTTTGAATTTTGTGGTAATATATAACAATCATCTCATGATACCTTAGAGCATGGCATATGAATTTGATGTCCAGAATTTCTGGTAAACTATTACTATATTAACCGAAAATTACCAAATGAATGGTTTAAATACCAAAGTTTCTGGTCTCAATGGCCCTTATGTTTTTTTTCTTTCTGTCATTACCATACAGTAAGGAAACTTTAACAGATTTTTTTTTTTTTTGCGAATCAAGAAACGAAAGCAAAAACTTTCTCGTATAAATAGCTATCATGAGAATGCTACAAACATTTAATTTAATTTATTTTTATTTATTTTTTTTAAGAAAGAGAAGTGACGTTAAAAATAATTTTCAGTAAACTTTTATTCGGGTTTAAAAGTTAAAATATTTATTGCATTATTTATATATTTATATTCCTTCGAAATTTTAAAGGAAGCCAGGGCTCTACAAGAGCTGTTGTGATATCTTTTTGTTGATTAAATTGATAAGTGAAAGCTGTTTTGCTAATTTATTGAAATCAAAGAATATTTGAATTTGGTGAAAAAATGTTTTATTTAATGAAAAAGATTGCTTCCAGCTTTGAGTACTAAATCAAATTTTATATTTTACGTGAAGACAGCTTTAAATCTTATCTACAGAATATGCAAGATCGGTAAGATCTAAAATACTAAGTACGTATAGCTTAATTATTCTTACTTAATCTTTGGAAATACTAATATTTTAAGCTAGTTTTAAAACTTTTTAGATATCTCTAAGACATACATGATTTTGCTTCTTAAAAATGAGATATAGTAGTCAAAATGAAGTATTTATAATTTTCAAAACTAGTTTTTGTTTTACAAGTAAAATACTTAACATGAGGATATTTTCAATTAATATACAAAACAAAAATATACATATAATTATTTCCTAGAAAAATTTTCCACCGAAAACTACGTCACATTCCATACATTAGGAAATTAATTTTCATTAAATAAATGCTTAGGTGTATTTTTCAAAATAAATCAAGTAACATTGAAGAATACAAAGGTTTACGACAATAATGAACCTTAAATAGAAAACTTTAAGTAAATAGGCAAAAAGATATTTTCGAACATTTTTCAAGTAATTCGAAAATGCCTTCTTCAATTATACAGTAAATCATTAAATCGATTCTCATGCTTTTTTTCATTAATCCGTATAAATGCCAAGGACCCAGTGTTATTCTCACTTTTGTTAAGAAATGCAGGAAAAAAAAGAAAGAGGAATTATTACAGATCAGGACACATTCTCCAAATGCCATCGTTAACGCGAATAAAAAAAACTTAGATAAATAACCCTTCAAGCGAAGCATCGAAATTAAAGTTCGATTTGTGTGACGCTAAGGAAGATAGACTAAAGGGGAAATAAATCATATGAGAGTTAATAAAAAAAATAAAGCACTTTAGAATATTTTGGTTTTCTAAACTTGTTTTCCCTTTTAAAAAGAAAGCCTTGATTTTAATTGGCAAATAAAAAACTGAGAAAGCTTGTGATTTTTTTTTGTTGTTAATGCAAAATATAAATTTTCTTTAATTACAAATGCAATTTTTTTTCGATATACATTTTTGAATAGTTGTATAATGCAAGATGTAGCAACAAATATTTATGTCTCAACTACATATTAAGTAATCTCATTATTGTAATAAGTATTTGAAGTATTTCTGCTGGGTATTTTTTAAAGTACTTTTACAGGATGGATTCTATCATAGCCCCATACAGGAAAATCACATCAAACAATATGGATTGACCATACACACTGTAAAATATTACGATCACATTACGGTAAAATATACCGGCACCCAGTGGTCCGTTACTTTTTACCTTGAAATCAATTTTTTTCATAGTACAAATTCTGGTTTACTGTAATTTTTACAGCAATATTTTTTGGAAAATCGCATATTCACTGTAGTTAAATAATTGTTTAATGGGGTTATTAAATGCAGTTAAATCTGTAAAAGAGTATAAAATTTTACAGTAGGAAAAAGTATTTTACGGTAAAATTAATTTCAAGGGGGGATGCAATCAGGAAGTGGGTAGTTTTTAGTAGTAGTATGTATATTAGTAGTAGTAGTATATAATATTATCGTTTAGAATCTGGAAGAACTAAACGTTTTAAAGCAAAGATTTGTCCAAACAATAACATTGTTTGACTAACTTTCAAACAATTTTTCTTTAAATAATTCTTTTAATAGATTGATGCAAATTAAAATTTTTATTCGATTATCTTTATTTAATAGATTTTAATTTTTCGGCAATAAAAGAAAATTGGAGTTTTGAAAGTAAATTTAATTACCTTTTTGTTATTTCAGTTAATCTAGAATTGAAAATAGAAGTATGTCCAAATATAAGGATATAACATTCATCAAATTTATGAAAAAATGTAAAATTTTCGTAGAAATAAACATACGTCCAACACCATAAATTTGGTGAAGGACGTATTAAAATTTGCTTAGTTTATATCGAGATGTTTGTTACTTGCGATTCATCTTACATATTCTTAACTTGAAAAAATGAATAAATTTTATATTTTGCACAGTTAACATATTTAATTCCTTATTTTAATGTGAAGAAATAAAGGATTCTCTAAAAATGCTATGAAAAAGCACCAAACTCTCAAGTGGCAACATCCCTCTAGAATAAGACTGTCGATAGAGTTTCTGTTTATAATAAGATCTTCTATCATCTGATATTGAATACCACTTGCCAACCTCTTTGGGAGACAAGATTTCTAGTAATAATGGGAGAAATTTCGTTTATACTTGCTCAGCATTTCAAGCAGCGTGTCCAAGTAGTATCGGGAAAAACAACTTAATCAAAAATAAAGACATAAAATATCCTCAGTGCAAGCCTCACGCTCATTTAATCCAGAACTATTTCCCAGGTGGCATCAACTGTTTCTTGGGACATACAATGCTCGTACTGGACATTTATATTCAGCCATCTCTGGAGATCTAAAAGCACTCCGCAATCGGCTGAAAAACATTTCATGGATCAAATATCCTCCCACGAGCCGATTTGGCTTTTTGTTTTTAGTTAGGGACAAATCCTATGACAGCATCTATAGCCACGCAGAATGATGCAATGCATTAATTTAGGAAAGGCATCGAAACGTGATCCGCCATTGCCGTGATGTGTTTACTTTCATAATGTCGCTAGTAGACAGAGACAAGTGAGTGACAATCGGTTTCCTTTTGCTATCTGTTTTCCGTTGTTATTAATGGCTCATTGAGTGGATTTTGGACGTGTCAAAAATACTGTTCATTAAATGTTGTATTCTTCAGTCTTTAATCCATTAGGCGCCAAAGCTCTTGCTATGGGACTAAGTACAATTTATTTATTTTTTTCAGTTTCAGTTTAGCTGTTTAGTTTGAATTTTACTAATTTTCACTTCAAATTCAAATAATTTTTGATCTAAATACTATTTTTGTAACGTGAGTGACAATACTTTTCCTTTTGCTATCTCTTTTCGGTTCTAATTAATGGCTCATTGAGTGGATACTGAAAATGTTAAAAATACTATTCATTAAATGTCGTATTATTCTGTCTTTAACCCATTAGGTGCCAAAGCTCTTGCTATGGGACTAAGTACAATTTATTTATTTTTTTCAGTTTCAGTTTAGCTGTTTAGTTTGAATTTTACTGATTTTCACTTCAAATTCAAATAATTTTTGATCTAAATACTATTTTTATAACGTAAGTGACAATACATTTCCTTTTGCTTTCACTTTTCAGTTCTAATTAATGGCTCATTGAGTAGATACTGAAAATGTTAAAAATACTCTTCATTAAATGTCGTATTCTTCAGTCTTTAAACCATTAGGTGCCAAAGCTCTTGCTATGGGGCAAAGTACAATTTATTTATTTATTCTTAGTTTCAGTTTAGCTGTTTAGTTTGAATTTTACTAATTTTCACTTCAAATAATTTTAGATCTAAATACTATTTTTATAACGTGAGTGGCAATACTTTTCCTTTTGCTTTCACTTTTCGGTTCTAATTAATGGCTCATTGAGTGGATACTGAAAATGTCAAAAAAACTTTTCATTAAGTATCGTACTCTTCAGTCTTTAAACCATTAGGTGCTCCTGTTATGAAAACGAGTACAATTTATTTTTTCTACTTTCGTTTTTTTCTTAAGTTAAAATTGTATTCATTCAATGAATTTTTAATAAATTATTTGAATGAATAATAATAATTTAATTAATAGTAATAATTTATTGGATAATAATAATAGAATGAATAATAATAATTGATTGATTACAATTTATTCAAATTCAATTAATTTCTAGTTTAAATTATATTATTTTTATTATATGAGTTACAATCGAT
Source organism: Parasteatoda tepidariorum (assembly GCF_043381705.1). Taxonomy (NCBI): domain Eukaryota; kingdom Metazoa; phylum Arthropoda; class Arachnida; order Araneae; family Theridiidae; genus Parasteatoda; species Parasteatoda tepidariorum. The sequence continues at coordinate 36,277,737 of NC_092215.1, forward strand.
TTCCTTTTGCTATCTGGTTTCCGTTCTTATTAATGGCTCATTGAGTGGCTTTCTGGAAGCGTCAAAAATACTATTCATTAAATGTCGTCATCCATTAAGTGTTTTTATCCATTAAGTGCTAAATTTCTTGTTATTTGAGCAAGTGCATTTCTTGGCTTCCGTTTTATAGCATAGTTTAAATTTAACTAACTCTTACATCAAATTCGATTAATTTTTAATTCAATTACTAATTTTATTAAGTGTGTGACGATCGGTTTTGATTTCCTGTCTGTTATCTGTTCTTATAAATAGTTCATTTAGTGGATTCTGGACACGTCAAAAATTCAAAGTCAAATTCAATTACAAATTCAAAGTTATTTATAGTATAAGAAACCGTTATTCATCATTGAGATTCCTTTAATATAAAAAAAATAAGTATAGATAAATATTTAAATATGATTGCAAGAAAAAAATCAGATTGATTTTTTTTTTGTTTTTTGCATTTGATATTTCAGTACAAATGCAATTTGAATAATCTGATAAAATTTTTAGTAACTATTAAAATGTTTTTTGTTATTATTGAAAAATACAAAAATATATTTTTGCTTGTAATTCGAGTAATAGGAAAGGATAAGTGAAAGTTGTTGTTGTAGTTAATTTACGTCGCACTAGAGCTGCACAATGGGCTATTGGCGACGGTCTGGGAAACATCCCTGAGGATGATCCGAAGACATGCCATCACAATTTTGATCCTCTGCAGAGGGGATGGCACCCCCGCTTCGGTAGCCCGACGACCTGCACGCGAAGTCGAGCACTTCACGGTAGAACAGTTTAACGAGGACCAATACCGCACACCCTCGGTCCCTCCGCAGACTAATCCAAGTGGTCACCCACCCGCACACTGACCGCAACCAGTGATGCTTGACTTCGGTGGTCTGCTGGGAACCGTGGATAAGTGAAAGGGACACCGGTCAAACGTTTTGTGAATTTTTGCGCAGTATTGACTGTAAATTATAGCTTTTCTCATATGATTAAAAATATTATTAACATTTATTTCATTTAAATCATTTACGATCCACACTTGAAGACATTTTGAACCTAAATCTCAGTTGTGAACTGTAAGCTATCGTTATTTGTTCTAAATAATCTAACAATACAAGTACATTTTTCATTAAAGGCATTGCACAGTATGAGCTGATACATGTCACATTTCTGGTTATCAGGTTTTAACTCCGAATTTTGTCATTCTGAATTCTGTCATTTTGAATACACCCAAAAGAAAAAGGAACTCCTGAATCACGCAAGGTAGCAGCTTTCTAAAAGGCTTTTTGAAGGAACCAATCCACATTTGCTTTAGAGTAAGAGGAACACTATGGAATTCTTTTTTGGCTAACCCAACAGCAATGGTTTTCCATCACAGGGGATAATTTGCGCAAGAACATTAGTCGACGAATAAAAAACAATTGAATAAAACAAATTCTTGAAAAAAAGGTAATTTTTCCTACTTGCAATCTTTGTTTTACTCTATATAGGATTTCTGAAAATGAACTGAGCTATGACAAAATCCAAAAGTCTAATAGTACAAATAAAAAATTATTATAATACTCTGTTTTAAATCGTATATTATTATCAGATTTCTTAAAACATTCTGAACAATTCTGTCAATTAAAAAATTAGTGGTCAAATTAGCCAAACTAGTCACTAGAATTCTACTCTTTAAATATATTCTACTTCATTAGCGACTCAGAAAGGAAACCTTATTATTGTCACTAATGACTCAGTCTAAAGTTCATAGCATTTAATTTATAAGTTGTTAATGAGGATAAATTGCTATCAGGATGCAAATCAAGTGATATTTATACGTTGTTAATGGAAGTTACTAAACGAAATTTCAATTGTGCTGCTATTATTGCCTCAATGTGGAAAGGTAACTAATGAGTTGGCAGATTCTAGCATTGGATTTGGATCTAAATTAATTTTCACCTAAGATATGAAATTAAATGTGTTGAAGAAGTTTAAATATGGATGATTAATTACAAATTTGTTTTTGCTAAATACCTTGAATTGCCAGTTTTGAGTTTGATTTTGATTTTGATTTCGAAGTTTTGATTTTTCACGTAATTAACATATTTTTATCCCGATGACAAAGTTGATACACTTAACCCTTGAAGTTTATATTTTAGCATAGTTTTTCATTCCCAGTAACCTACACTGTAAAAGGTCTGTTAAATTTACGAAAAAAAAGCCTGTCAGCTGGTGTGCCAGATAAAAACTTTTTATTGCACAAAAAAATTTCTTTCTGTTATTTAAGAACAGGCGACTGCCTTTTAAACAGATAAGTAATGTTGTTTTAGCATAAAAACGAATTTTCACGAACAAACTCCGTTATTTTAACAAAAAGTCTGTAGAACAACTATGTCGGCATACTCAGCGCACAACCATTTTGCGATAGTACAATAAGATTAAATCGAAGTCTTATTTTTACAATGTTTAAAACCATAAAATAGTTGCTGAAAAATAAGAGCAAGTATAGAAAAAAAACGGTTAAATAATTTGAAAAAACAAATGTAGAGTTATAGTATAGTGAGCAAAGTTGCATGGTACAAACTAGAATTTGATTTGACTGTTTTATTCGTTTTTGATTAGGACGAAAACAGAGAAAAATCTTTTTGTCAAGAAAAGCTTTAAACTGTCGATTATACAAAAAAAGTATGTAAGAGAAACGGGGATTTTTTGCAGATAGCGAAGGACGCATAAAAACAGAAAAGATCTGTATTTTTAATCAAGCGTTCCTTTCCAGTGAAAAATATGTTTTTATTCTGTAGAATTTACTTCAATTAATTATAGTGCAAAAAACTATCTAGAGTATATTTTTTTTTGTCAGACGATTTTAGATTTTATCAAAATATGGGTAAGATAAGAGGTAAGATGATGGACTGTTTACTTTGCTGTTCCTTGGAATTTCAGAAAATGCACACTTCAACGTGCCATCTCTTTTCGACGTAACATGTTTCTGGATTGATTATATTTGTTTCCGAAAACGATTAAAGCAACGAAATATGAATCAATCCTGCGCCACCTGAACCAGATAAAAAATATTCCCCACCCCTGCCTGATAAGTTTAAATTTATTTCTTTAGTTCAATAACTGCGGCTTTTGCTGTCTTCTCGGAAAATTTAAAATAGTTTTAGTTTATAAAATTTTTAGTTTTATTCTGGACGTACAATACTTCAGTGTTTATCATTACAATTGCATAATAATTGATTTTAAAAAAATATCCTACAGTGTACTGATCGTAATGACACTGTTCCCAGTAGAACACCAAGTTGATGCAACACTGGCTGTGGTCAGTAAGTAGGTGGATTCATATTGTGGTCAAGGTAGCTCGGATAAAACTATGGTTATTTAACTGCATTAGGTGAAAACAGTCAATAAACGGTTTTATTTTACTAGTCAAAAATTTGAATAACATCTTTTAATGATTATTCGACTGTTTTGGTTGAATATGGTAAAATAACAATTGATAAATTGTTACTTAAAAATTTTTTTTTTTAAAGAAATTTCTATAAAGGTGTATCCAAAATACCACCAACAATTATACTATATTTCATCAATAAATATATCTGTTTACAAAATATTCCTTAAAAAAAATATTAAATAAGAAAAATTTAGTTGTGCTAGAAATAAATATATTAGCTTAAAATATTAGAAAAAAAAAATCGGAGATATTTACTTTCTTAGTTGGAAGGTATTTGAAATCGGCAAATCTAACTAAAACTTCTTAGAAAACATGATTTAATATTTTGAAGTTATTTTTATTTCATAAATGTTGAAAGGTTTATATGAAGGGAAAAAGAATGTGATTTCAGATATCCTAATTCCATTTTTCTAACAAACGCTCGAAGAGTTCAGAAGTTGGTAAATATTTTGAACAAGTTAAAACGCATAAGTAAACAACCCCGGAAGCTCTTTGAATTTAATGCTGAGTTTTTATGAAATTGTATCACCCGTACAGCGCAACTTTATTTTTTCTTAAGACTTCAAAAACGATTTTCTCTTACCCTCTTCGATTATACGAGTTTTTCAAACCGTTAGTACGCATGTTTACTTTCAGAATTCTCTAGAGAAAATTTCTAAGGGTAAAATTTTTCCTCGTAACACTGTGACTCAATTTCTTTCCTTCCAATTCAAACCATTGTAATCCTTTCACGGAATTGTATACATTACGTCGGGCAGTTACCATCATGCACTCATCTAAATGATCCTTTACAACCCAAGCTCATAACAAGACCTAGAGAAAATCCAAAAGAGCTCTAACTTCAATTATTTCTTTCGCAAGTATAAGGAAATAATTTTTCAAGTATGATGTCAAAAAAAAAAAAAAAAAAAAAAAAATTCAAAGGGAAAAAATGAAATGTGGAGGGGAAAAAATGATATGTGGAGGGAAAAAAAGGGAAAAAATGAGATGTGGAGGGGAAAAAAGGGAAAAGAAAATTTTCTAAGGGAAAAAAATTGAGATATGCTGGGGAAAGTGAATAAACTGACTTCCTGGATGTGGGAAGTGACTTTCAGTGTGGGAAAAAGCAAACATTTACATTTTGTTAAAGAAGACTATGCCAGTCGTAATCAATTAAGGGGAGAGAGTGTTAACTGAAGATGGTTCCAGAAGGAGGATGGGGATGAGTTTCGATAATGAAGGGAGTCGGGCCATAAAAGATCTACGGTATTAGACAAACATTGCATCCGAAAGAGGTAGGCTTCCCAAACGTCAAAATCACTTAGAATAGCACCCTGCGGACAGTTTCAGGGCTTCATCAATTTAATATATGCATGTTTGAAGCACTGCGATGCTAGATAAATCTCCAGCATATAATTATGTCAAGACGCAATGCCTAGTTTGAGTATTAATAACGCAAGGCGTGTTAAAATTGATTTTATACCTTGCCGCAAGCTCACATACCATTAAATTTCATTGATCATTATTATTTTGTTTAACGCTCTTAAATTTAATTAAAATTAAGTTAACAAGAGGAAACATTCCACTTAAAAATAGTTATAGAATTTAAAATATGCTTTATTTATGAATATATATATATATATAGCACTATATATATAGTATATATATATATATATACGTATATATAGTATATATATATATACGTATATATAGTATATATATATATATACGTATATATAGTATATATATATATATAGTACTGGTTTTCTAAATTATCAACAAACTTGATAAAAAAAATTGAAAAAAATTTCTCTGAGTGATTTAAGAATAAATAAGTGTAAATTGTTTATATTCCACACTTTAAAATATCATGATGAAATTGCTGAATTTGATCACAATTACCAAATTTTATAACACATTATTAAACTATATTTTATTATTAATTTTACCAAAATTATAACAATAGTGCTTCGATAAAAATTACCGAGCTTTTTGGTGTTGAAGTAGAGCCAGAATCTTGATAAATTTTGCCATTTTCTGATATTCTGGTAGTTTTGACCATACTCTTTTCTCAGAGTGTATATATGTAGACTTTTTGCATATTTTAAATTCATTTGCAATTTTATTTAACTTAAAGTAAGATTGATTGCAGATGAATAAAAGCGAAACAAAAAGGGACAATAATATGAAAAGTGGAAAAAAAATTAAAAAACTTGGCAACGTCATCAGTCCGCCATGTTGCCACCGAAAAGTACTCTCTAAATGTATCGTAGCAAAATAACCTAGAAAGGAAAATAAAAATAAAAGACCCTCCATTTTTTCTCAAGTATTATTATATTTTTATTATTGTATTTAATATTTTGCAATTTATTTTATTAATTTAATTTCATTGCTCTCTCCATCTATATATTTTGCTTTGTCCATGCTATGATATACATAGAAAGGACATCAATATTGCAATATGTTGAACTGACGACAAGTTACCGAGCAGTATTTTTAATATATTTATGAGTTGTAACTTTTATTTACTATTTTAAGGATATTTCTTTTCTTTGTTTATCTCGCGTTTTTGCTCATTTTTTTATTTTTAGCTCTTTTAATGTGATTAAGTAATGTTTTGTAAGAATTATTTTCTTCTTTGCATTGTATAATTTTCCATGAGTCTTTGAAGTTTATGAAATAATATTTTTATTTTTCCTGCCCCTGGAACAGAGTTATTTTTTCTCAACTATCTCAACTATTATTATTACTATAATTTATATCAGATCTGACTCTAAAATTTAAGCTTTGCCAGGATGCTGCTGGTAGTGTAATTGAATTTTAAATAAGCATTTTAGCACCGTAACAATATTTTAAAATTTTTTTCTCTGGTCAGGTTGCCGAGCTGTTAGTTTGCCTGACTGCGAAGCCAATGGCTACGGATTCAAATCCCGCTTAGGGCATGGATGTTTCTCTCTGTGTGTTGTCCACTGGGGGGCCCACCCTTTGAACGGGTATCTGGGGCAGTGTGGCGTGGATAATGTTCTTCGCCTTCGTGACTCTGGTCACAAGGTGCTCTCTGGTCTTGGCTTACCAGGCGAAGCAAAATAAGCAACGCCTTCGGAATCTTCCATGATAAGTTCCAATAACAAATTCAGTTTCCACCCGTTAAAAAAAATATTTTTAATGTTTCAGCTTTTTCAGTGAAGCGTTTAATGTTAATAGTTCAAGTTACTTTTATCAAGTAATAAGCCCTTTTAAGCATTTATATCACAGAAATGTATTAAAATTTTAATTGATGAAAAACAAGTTTGAATTAATCCTTTTGTTGACTGTGAAAATATTTATAACATTTTCAAAACGTTCATGATCAAAGGAGGCCAAGGGAAATCTTAATATTCTTCTTAAATTTTAAAAACATTATTCAGTTCATTTTTAAAAGAAATCCCCCAAAGCAATAAACATATTGCATAAAAGAAGGCTATCACAGGAATCAGATCTTTACCCTTTGAGGCTACAAATTTTCGAAAACTATAATTAATGATTCTTAGAAAGAGAAGAAAGAAAGAGTGCTTACTTTTTTTCTTTCTTGATAATAAGCTCCCTAGTTTCATGAAAGATATTATTTTTCTTTTTCTCACTAATTTTCTTTCTATGGAGATGATTGATTCTCTTAAGCACGGAACATATGTGTAAAAAGGGGTTGCTGAAAGGTCAAACTATGCAAATCAAGCTATCCATCCGCTCCCTTTATTACAAATTCGTAAAAGTAATATACCTTCCTTAACTCTTTCATTTATTTGATGTAATATATAGTTTCGGATTGAAATTTATTATTTTCGTGTATGTGCTTAATTAAATAGTAACACTTTAGAACAAAAAGAGCCTGCAAGAAAAATTGTATAGCATTTAAAGCAATTCATTTTTCTTGTGACATTTTTTTTTTTATTTCATCTTTTGGGGACGGCTGGTACAACAGTTGTACCAGAAGTCTATATTCTTGTGATAAAAGTGTTTGGTGAATGAGAGAAAAAAATAAATTTTTGTGGTACCGTATTTCATACCTACCAACTTTTAATCCCTTCCATTATCATTTTTCCCAGTGGTATTAAAATGGAATTAAAACTTCAATTTTAAGCAAACAAATACGTTATATATGAGCAAACTTAAGTTGACAACTGTGATAGTAACGCATATTAATATATGTGCTTAATTTTTGTAAGAATAGTGGTGATCAAAATCATTTGAAAATTAAGTTTATAAAAGAAAAAATAGTATATATTTACTACAACTTTAAATATAAAAACAAAATCTTCCGGAAAATCCGGAAGAGTTGGCAGGTATGGTATTTGTTTTATGTATAGCATAACAAGTCTCGTAATATATCAAAAATTTTATAACAAAATAAATAAAATATAGGGCACTACTATTGTACCAACCATAGAGTTTTATGCATATGTTAGAATTTAAGGCTGTTTTGGAAAGCTCCAATTTCAGATAAAATTACTTTTTTTTTCGAAAATTATGCTATTTTTATAACTGCTTTGCATTTGTAACAGCTATCTATGACTGATAGTTTAAGTTTCGTTTATCTTTTTATAGCACCAGTTAAGTTAATTATGCAATTTGTTCTCTAGTACTATATGTAGAAAATCCACATTTTCGTGAAAATGAAAAAAAATATTCGTGGACTAATTTTGGATAGTCAAATTTAGTGCGATTTCGCATTGTTTGGACTAGTAAAAATGTGCAAAAAATAAGTATCATTCTGTGATTTTAATAAGTATCATCCAGATAAAAATATGTTGCCAAATCGGCAATTTCGTGTAAGAATTTTTTTTTTCAAATATAAGCTAGTCTGACCTTTTTAATGACAAATAATTATTTACGGCAAAATAGTATGCATAGTTCCAAACAACAACTTTTTTAGTCTGTAAGTATCTAGCCAAACTGTTGCTTTTTAATTTTTTTAGCAATAGAACTTTGAATAACAACCCTAGACATTTAACACACAAGTCATAACTTTCGAACAGAATAATAACATGCCGGAATAGTTTATTCAGTAGGGCGCTGGGCCCATGTCCGAGAGCTCGTAGGTTCGAATCCCGCCCTCCGAAGACTCCCCGTGTAGTAAATGGCGACTGATGCACATTAAATCTGTCAAGTTGCAAAGTTCTCCAAGTTCCCATAACAAATCAATACCTCTGGGGGTAATGGATTGGAGATCGATCGTTCTCTGATTCAGATCAAAATTACGATCTGTGGATGAATGAATGGATATACGAATGGGTCCACCCTATAAAACGGGCTATGACGTGTGTGTAGCTGAAGATGAATTTGCGCCACTGAAAAAAACAAGAAACGCACACTCTGCCTTCAATTTGCTCGGTTTCACCAAGCAGGCTTGCTCGTGCGGCAAGTGGCATTAGAAGCAATACAACAACAGAATAATAATATTGTCGTCAATCCAAAATCTTCCGAATTTGTACATTTATCAACAAAAAAAACTGAGATGTCAAACTACTAGTCAAAACTTCAGATTACTGTAAAATTTCGGATGCTATGGAAGCATCAAAAATCTTAGTAATTTTTACCGAAGCACTTTGGTAATGATATCAGAAAAATTCGCAATAAAATATAGTTTTGTACTTTGTAATTAAATTTAGTAAATCATGATACCTTAGAGCATGACATAAAAATCATTTATTTGGTTAAATTCACTTTTACTATTTTCAGTTTTGTATTTCTTACCAAATGTGTGTAAATGTTTTGAAATCCTTATGGTAAATCATTACCATATGAACGAAAAAATTACCTAATAAATATTAGAACAGAAGCATTCGTTTACCTAATCTTGTATGTAACCGCTTAAATATGGTAGATAAAATTCTCTTATTTATAATATATTAAAATATTAATTCATTTCCTATGCTATCACAAGGAAAAATACCATCTGGAACTTTGGAAATTCCGTGGAATTTGATGTGTCTCGATTTGGGATAAAATCAAGTTAATTGATGGGATTGAAGCATCCATTACTCTACCTGAACGTTAAAAACAGTACTTTTCAAATGTCGCATGGGTATTAATTGTATTAAAAAAACATGTATTTTAAAAAATATTAATGTTTATCATTAAACTAAACAATTCTTCTTGACTTCCACAAGCCGTAAATTCAAAATTTTAAATATTCATAACGTTATTTAATCTTAATTAGTTAATATTAAATAACAACACTTAAAAATGCTTAAAAACTATGTATTAACACGTTCACGCCGATGTGACCCACTGGTGGGTCACGCTAGATTGTCTTCTCATTGGGCAGCGAACCAGAGTAAAAACTGGTAACAAATAAATTTCATTTTTTAGTTTTTTTCCGGCAATAAAAAAAATCCATAACTAGCAATTGCTTTTAAGGGATGCAATTTTTATATTGAATTGCTTCTTCGCCGAGATAAATTTCCTTACAGTGAATTGTTATTGTTGAGAACAGATTAACACCTCCCGAATATTATCTAATATTGAAATAGTTCCTCTACCAGTATTTTCTCTTTTCCGTCCCGCTTTCAGGCGCACACCCGGCGTGTTAAGGAGGAACAATTTATGCCGTAATGTGCATTATTCATGTCATTATGTACATGAACATCGAAAATTCATAACGCTAGTAAGCTTTTGTTATTTATTATTAAGACATAAATAATCATAAAATTATTGAAACCATGTATTGAAAAAACTCCGAAGATTTTACATCACTTTCAGAAACAGTAAGTTTCAATAAATATTATTGAAGATAATAAAAAACACTTAAATATAATTTTAAAAAAATATTAATAAATAGCACTTAATTTAATGATTTCACCTGATCTTTAGATATATTAGGTTTGATGTATATTATCAAGACTTAGATGCATCAGACTCGATGTATATATTATTGAAAATAACATACATCAAACCACAATATTACTGTAAATATGTATCAAAAAAATATTTAGATGTAGCACTAAGTTCAATGATTTGACCTTATCTTTAGAAACAGTAGTTTTAATGTGTAGTATAAATATTGAAAGCTTATAGCATTAGTTAATTTTAAAATATTCAAGTTTACAAAATATAGATTTTGTTTTATTATAAAGATAAGCTTCTTCTTTACATTATCTTAAAGTTTCAGCTTTGGTTTAGTTTATTTTCTAGACATTTGGAGGAGGCAAAAAGACGCCTTCGAGAAGTCTGTGTACGTGTTTGTACTGAGAAGGGATTTTCTATAAGGTCCAGCTGGAATTGAGAGAACTGCAGAAAGTCTCGAACATTCTATTGAAATGTTCATCGTACGAAGAATCCACAGAATAACAAAAAGAACATAATAAAATATTGTGTTTTATAAAACATCTAGTCTAGCATTTTTATGTTTTTGAACTTTTCTCAAAATGAAAGATATGTCTTTTTGAAAGAAAACAGAAACACAAAATGGATATACATTTTAATATGAAAAAAAAAATATATTTTGTATTTTTATGGGAATTTTTTAAATTCCTGATGAGAGAATTGTTGATGAAATGTTAAAATATATTCTAACATTTTAATTCTTTATTACAAAATGAAAATATTTTGGATCATTCTACAAAAAACTTAATTTAAATTATGTCCTATGATTAGATAGGTTATAATATTAAATAGGTTATTATAATATATAAGTTATGCACAGTTTGAAATCCTCTGGAAATTCCGTTAATCATATTAATCAATATTTGATCTCTAACTAATATTGCAATAAGTACTCACTCATAAATCATTAGGAATGAGTTTATAATGATAGTTATAATATGATAATATAATAATTATGATGTGAATATATCATGATAATTTTAAAAAATAAAGAGTAATCACTTTCCCACGTTTATGTAGCTTGATTTACTTAATTCAATTTAAAAGTGAGTTATTAAAAATAATTGGTGTTTACAGCCTATTAAATTTATTACAAATTTAGATAATAAAATAATTAACACTAGATTGCCTAAGGAAGTCACTTTGACTGCTTTTAATTTCAATTAGAAAAACAATGATGCATATAAGGACACAATTTATCTTGGTATATGCTCTGAGTGAACATTTCGTCAAAGTGACAAAATAATTATTTTTTTTTATTTTATAACTGTCATTTAGCAGCTGACCCAATTTAAGGTTTCTAATTAATGTTCATCTCCGTAGTCTTGTAATTTTGAGCCCAAATCAGAAGACAAAGGAACTCCTGGATAAAGTACTGAGAAAAGTTTTCTTTCATGGATGACTTTTTGATGGAACCTACCAGCATTTGCATTATTACATGGTGAGAAATTAATTTTAGGTCCCAAAGGGGGTACACAATATGGACCTACAGTTTACTATGTATGCATAACTAAAATAGTGTTCTTAGCAGCTTAAAATGAAGAAATTCGTGGTCACTTTTTATTTTCAAAACAAATCCCAGTATCAGACCTTAATATTAACCATGCACGGTAAGCCTGTGGCCAAAAAGACTCTAACCGCTGAGGATACTTTACATCCGTCACTTCTTCAAGGAAATGAATTTTGTTATTAGCAAAAAAATATTTCGTCCTTCTATTTTATTCCCCCCCCCAAAAAAAAAATCCATATAACCTAATATATCTCATTTTTCTAATAATCACCTTAATGTGGATACCATATGGCTGAATCAATGCTACCTTAATAACAAATTGAACAGAATGTCACCCTAAAAGCAAATAGAACAGAGATATAATTTAGACCCATACGATGCGGGAATCGAACCCGGGATATTCTTGGTACGAAATCAACTGCTTGACCACCTTAAAATGCTCTCGACTTTCTTCCACTCTTTATTTTCGATCATCACCATAGTTTCATCTTTCTAGTTCACAAAGCCTCATCGTAGTGCATTTCCGAAATGCACTACGATGAGGTTTCGCCTCGTTAAACTGTTCTACCGTAAAGTGCTCGACTTCGCGTGCAGGTCGTTGGGCGGGTGCCATCCCCTCTGCAGAGGATCAAAATTGTGATGACTTGTCTTCGGATCATTCTCAGGGATGTGCCCCAGACCGTCGCCAATAGCTCATTGTGCAGCTCTAGTGCAACGTAAATTAACTACAACAACTACAACAACAACAACGATGAGGTTTCGAGTTAAAGAAGCATTTTCGACATGTATTTGAGAGTTCCGATTTCTTCACGGCAAGATTATATATATATATAGTTTAAAATCTTTGCATTGTTTCAAGTGTAAGGCACTTAAACTATGGCTTTTTTTATTTTCCTTGGTGACGGAGCTTCGAAAAGCGTTAAGGATTAAAAAAAAATGCATAATCTAGTAACAGACATAGCAACGATACAAAAGACAATGAGTCAAAGACATAAGTTTTAGCTGTTCTTAATGTTGACAAAACGAAGGAGATTTTCTTAGTAATTCTTTCATTTATTTATAATTTTATTTATCAAGCTACAGTTTTTTTTTCTACCAATAGTTAGTGAAAGATTCTAAAAGTATAATCACTGAACGGATGTACCAGTTTCAAATACTTAAAACTCAATTTTCTTAACTTTTTGTGCACTATCATTCTTTTGCAACGGATTGTCAAGTAAAAAATAATGCAATGAAGATTTAAGGCAAGCAATTAACTCTGATAAATATTTATATCTTTAACTTAACGACGTCTAAAATATTTACTTAAGGATTAAGACAATGCATAATCTAGTAACAGACATAGCAACGATGCAAAGGACAATGAATCGAAGACATAAGTTTTAGTTGTCCTTAATGATGACAAAACGAACGAGATTTTTTATGAGTTAATTAACTCGAAAATGACGTCTTCTAGCAACAATCAACACTATGAATTAACATAAAACAATTACTTCCAATTCTAGGCCTAGGTTTGGAATAAATATTTTACCTAGGCATTTGAATTGTCTTCAACGTCGTTATTGTTCCATGTTGGGAAGTGCTTTAAAGGCGACGATTGCTGGGATGGGAGAAACAATTCTAATTTAGAAAAGAGTGTTCAAGCAGCTAGCTCATTATGATTCGTTGTTAAATTACGTGCACATTATTCGCTTATTTGGTTCGTGGAAATTCAGGGTGGTTCGCTAAATTTATACAATGGCACTATTTCCTCTTTTAAAAGAGAAGGTAGAATAGCTAAGATTGTTAAGTAATTGGATGAATTCTTTTTCATATTGTTTAAGGTGTATCATTTTAATAAAAACACATTAAAAATCACTTTTCGAATTAAAAAAATTATTTTAAGAGCAACGTTTTGTTTGATTATTTTAATTTGATAAATTTCATTAAACTAAATACATGCGGGGGAAGTTTGATATTTTTTAATGAAAAGAAACAGTCAAATACATTACTATAATCAATAAATATTAAGAATAATAATTAATCCGTAAAAAATATTTTGCACCAGCATTTTAACAAATTAAAATCCGAAATTTCATTACATACTGATAGTGCTATGTAAGTGAATAGTGAAAGAAATTTATATCTTATGTGCTAGTGACCTCTTTAGCTGTAGAAAATCTCAACGTTTGATCACATAGACTTATTAGAAGCTTTACATTACTTATATGTTATGAAGGCTAGGCATTTGTTTTTGAAGCTAAATACTAATTATGGAATAATTATACACTGTTAACAAGGGCTTCTCAAAATTGAGTAAAAATATGCCAAAATAGCTGAAAAAAACTAAACTTAGTTGCGTGACAGTCCATGGAGATCCAAGGCCTACTGTGCCCATCTCAGTTTTCTTGACCTTGGGCTCTGGGGTGCAGGAACAGATGCTCTAGTAAGGAGGTCAACCAAACGCGGAATCCCCCCGTGTTTAGTTCCCAAGCATGCTTGGTACTCATTTATCGACGCACTAAATGGATGAAAGGCTGAGTCAACCTTGTTCGACCTGACGATCGAACCCAGAACCTGTGGCACGAGAGCCTATATATAGCTCCAAAACAAATAATAGCCGAATTTGAAAATCCCGTGTATTCAAGAATGAAATAGCTTATTTTCATGTTTGTGCAAAAAGACCAATCTCAAATGAGACGTGGAGGGGGAAATGTTTTGAGAGAGACGTTCATTGGCTGCTGAAGGAACTTGGAACCAACGAACTCTGGGTTTGAATTAGGGTGCTCTAACCACCATAGTTGTACTGCCCAGTCAAGGAAGAGTTAAGTAACTTTTATAGTGAACGCCGCAATGACACGTCACGGCATACTAATTTCCAATTTTAATTGTACAAAGGGTTGCAAGGAGAAAAATATGGTCCCAATAGTTTAGTCAGGAGATAGGTAATTTTAATTTCATATTTTGCTTTTTTCGCTTTAACTTAAAAACTTTTAAGCAAATGGATTTAAGCACTTATAAAAAAAATGTTTCCTCGTACACAAACTTTCAAGTAAAATTCTCTCTACAATTTCTGTTAAAGCAATTCTACAATAATTATTAAATAATATGCAACATAATTGTTTACTATGGTAGCAGTGTTTAAATAAGTAGTGTAACGTAAATTCATGGTTTTTATGAAATGTATTTTTATTTTTTTATTATTTGTGCAAATTTTTAAATGTCTTACGCATAAGCAGGGAAGTCAACTGCTTCATTAGTAGGAAAATATCTTATTAAACTTTAGAAAAATAAGAAATAAACATTTTTGAATTTTGGATGTTTTTGCTAAAACTTTTGAATGCCTCTCTGCAAAAGTCAAAGTACAAAGTAACAAAGACAAAGCAGTACTTTGCATGAGCTTTTGAATCGTCCATATGTAGTCGCGAAGAAAATAACTTAAAATCAAATTTATTAAACTCAAACTCGTATATTAAAACATAAAATGTGCCATTACTAGGAAAAAATTTCCCACCAAAGCGTGGCATGATTCATATGATAAAAATTGTTTTAAATCATAATTACTAATCCAAAATTAAAACGTAATACCATAATTTGTTTTCCACTTAAGAAAAATCTCCCACTTTTAAATATGTGTTAAGAATATTAATACGAATATCATTTTTTTAACCTTTGGAATTGAAATAAAAACTTTGTTTTGTTTTCCATACACACTTATTATTATAAAAATTTTGCATTAATAAAAAAATAATCCAATAGTCTTTTATCTCGATCTTTCGAAATAATCATTCAAACAGTTTTGGTCTGAAAAATTTTGAAAAATATTTACAGCTAGAAGAATGGTTATTTCCTTGAAGATAGTGTAGAACAGGATTCCAGCTAGTTTAAAAATATTTAAGAGTGGAAAGTAATTTACGTTAAACATTAGTAAGACCATACTTTTCTTAAGATACTACTTTAAGGTTAAAATATCTGTTGCAGGCCGGGATAGCTTGGTCGGTAGGGCGCTGTGCCCATGTCCATTCATGGGTTCAATCCCCGACGGCCGAAGACTCCCGGTGTAGTAAATGGGGACGGTGGGGGTTCCGATCAAGGAGCTTCCTTGTTTTCTGGATTGGTTCAAAATTACAAGACTACGGAGTTGAGCATTAGTAGTCGTAAATCCAAAAGTTGGGCGTCGGCTGTTCAACGACGGATATAAAAAATAAGATATCTGATGCGAAAACTTTTCGTATAAATTTTCTTCTTTGAAAAATAACATATTGTGGTGGTAACAAATGTATAGAAGCTTCGAATTTTAAAAAAATTGTCTTCATTGAAAATTTTTAAGTCCCGAGGGAACTTTGATTAAATGTTAACACTATTTTGTTCCTAAGCAGTAGCTCTAGTGCAACGCTAACAACTAAATAAAATTAAGTGCTCAATTGCAATTACTTTTACTTTTAAAAATACCAGAAGAATAAAAAATAGGTGTTAGACTACCGATTAAAATGAACATTTTAGAAAATCACTCAAAATATCGAATAAAGGAATCACTCAAATAACCTATTTCGTTTTGTATCCAGTGTGTTTTGTACTCATTGCGTACTTAAATTCTAAATATTAAAATAACGAAATGATTAAAACGCGTTCGAATTTTTTTTATCCACTGAAAATCTAATTTAAAAATGCACTTATTCTTTAGAGATATTTTAACTTCCCCCTTTAAAATAATTTTAAACATTCTCTCTCCACGCAGTCGATAAACTCACTCTTCAACATTCCAATTTTAAAATACTACAGCTACATCCCTCTCTCGTTAATTTCACGCCTTTTTAGCACACAAGTTCTTCAAATTTAGAAAATACACAGTTTAGTTGCACTAAGTGTTATTGCAGTGCAATATTTTCTGTTTTCCTAGGCACTGAACACAAGTGTACTTTTAGAAGCTTTGCTGCGATATTAAACATTGCGCATTGTGAATATTGTTAAGTATTACGAGTAACTTCAAACAATGGGGCTCTGGGTGAGAAAAAGAACAAGTGCTCGATGTCATAATAGGACGCGGGGGCGTACTAACAGTTGTGACACAGCTTTAGGAGTGTCATTATTGCCGCTTAGCTATAACAAAAGATCGGGATTTAGTTTCCCTTCCCCCACTCCTTTAGATATAGGGAACGAAGAATTATTTTCGCCTGAAACCACCTGTCAGGCAACAGATGGATGATTAAAGCCCGGTCCCTCCATAGAATTAACCCATATAAAAGGACGATGGATAAAGAAATAAATGCTGGAATTCTTATTAACTCTAAATTTATTCGATAAGTCGAGTCACAGTTTGTCAAATGTTATCCAATAAAATGCAAATATGGATACACATACGAGAATTTGTTTTGATTTTTGTCTATGAATTGAAATATTTTTTGACTAGATTTCTGTTATATAAAAGAATTATTTAAGTACAGCAATTTATTTTACTAATTACAGATTATGTTTGTTTTCTGTTTACGTAAGAAAAGAAATATTTATATAAATTAGATGTTAAATAAAAATCTATTGAACAATGAGATGTATTTTAAAAAGGCTTACCTTTAAAGATGTTCTGAACGATAAAAATCTGAAATGAAAGTATAGAAATATAATCAATGTATTGTAAAATCACTCATAATTAAGTACTGAAGATTATTTTTAGGTGTTTAAAGTAAAAAGTAAATATTCAAGAAAAAAAATTGAGTTAAAGATTTTCACCTCTTGAAAAAGGAAATACTTTAATGTGTCGCAAAATTGATAACATTTTGAAGTCATTTCTAATTACAGCTATTTTTTACCGTTTTCATTATATTATTACAATGTGCAATTTATCTTGATTCTATTTCTTATATAAAGAACATTTTGAATCTTAATATAGATTCATCATACGTTACAAATAATACATGAAATAATATGTAAATGAAAAACATTTTTTTCACGCGAGTCAACGAATTACGGGAGGGCCAAGAATTGGTTGCTAGTAGCGGCAAGATCTAGTGAACATGAAGGAGAATGGCGAAGTTCCAATTACAATTACAATTCATGTAGTATTACCATAGTCATTGTGCAGTGATTAGTTTGGCTACGCCATGTAATAACACAGGAGATGATCTGTTGACCAAGTTTTTGCATCATTTGGTCAAATTAGTACCAAATACAGTCGGACCTCTATTTAACGAAGTCACTAAATCCCGATAAAAAGTTCGTTATAAGGAAATTCATTAAATCGAAAATCACCTTTTGAAATTCTTAAAAATCACAAAAAAGGTTATGAATTCTTAAACTCTGGACACAAATTAAATAGCAATTGATACACCTTTATCCTGTAAACTAGTATCTACTATTTATTTTATAAATCTTAACCATAAAAGAAATTTGCATGGAAGGCAAGAATTGAACAAAACATTATCCAGTGACACACTATCATGCTACATATATTTTCAATTAAAAAAAACTATATTTATGTATTAAATTGTAGCTGCATTTTTTATTAAAGTAATTTTAATCATACATTATCCCGTGCGTTCTTAAGTTCAATTGCTACTGATAAATTCCGTTAATTTTGTTTGAGTTTTCCGTTCGAAATGCAAACAAAAAAGTAAAGAGATTTTACTGCTTTCTCTATAAGTTCAGTGGCTTTGAAAATCAGTTCAAGGTCACTTCCCCTGTAAAATGCGTTAACAAGTTTGAAATGTTCTTTAATATTTTAAGAATTAGGGAAAGTGGATTTCAAAGAAAATTTCTTCAAACAGAAAATTCCTTTCGCTATTTGGAAGTTATTTTACGAAAAAATTTCTAAAATGTTCTTGGTTCCTAGAAAAAAATCATAAAATAGAGAAATTCGCGAAATTTAAGTTCGATAGAAGTCCGACTGTATATCTATTGTGATCTCTGAACAAGTTTCCTAAAATCATAGAGGATCATGCCTGTGCTAGAGCAACTAACGTTCACCAACAGCACTTGGGAGTGGTCTTTTGTTATTCATATTTGCTTTACAAACACTTAAGTCAACTATCACTTAAGCCAAATGCACTATTAATCTTTCGCAAAGTCTATGGTGCCAGAGCTCCTCGTAAGACCTCATATTTCAAAATAATGTGAATTTCTAACCGTTTCTCTTTCAATAAAAATAATTTTTAAATAAAATGTTTATTTTTTATGTTTTTTTAGAATCTGCAATGATTTCTTAAAGCAGGAGAGACAGGCAATTTCTGGACAAAAGAAAAAATATGTAAGATACTTAACCAATGTTTGATAATAAACTGCTGAAATTGACAAATTCAATGGCTTAAAAATTTTATCATGTACGACTTAATGCCAACCTCTTGCTCTAGTCTAGACGTCTTAAGTAACAAAATTTAAATAATTTAAAGTTGAACTACGAAGCCGGAGCTCCTCGTAAGAGCTCATATTTCAAAATAATGTGAATTTCTAACCGTTTCCCTTTCAATAAAAATAATTTTTAAATAAAATGTTTATTTTTTAAGTGTTTTTTTGGATCTACAATGATTTCTTAAAGCAGAAGAGACAGGCAATTTCTTGAAAAAAGAAAAAAAGATGCAAGATATTCAGCCTATGTTTAATAATAAACTGCTGAAATTGATCAATTCAATGGCTTACAAATTTCATGATGTACGACTTGATGCAAACCTCTTGCTCCAGTCTAGACGTTTTAAGTAACAAAATGTAAATAATGTAAAATTTAACTATATCTTGTACTGTCGAACTTTCTTAAGTTAAGTAAGAATTTCGAGAACTATGGGCGTTCCTCGATAAGTTCATGCAAATGTCTTCAATTTGACCTATTTTTTTAAACCTAGGAAACATAAATCTATGTGATTTACGAAAAAATATGCAGGCATAAAAGGATTTCATCCCAACACTATTTTAAAACTGAGTGAAAACGGGAAATATATAACCGTCTCCTAATGCAAAATGGAATTTTCAACACTCGAAAACTTACGAACTAAAGGATGATTCGAGAATTCTCTTTAAATTTAACTTAAGCTTTTAAAAGTCTACGGGACGTGCAGTAGTTTCTAGAATGCTGTCGAAGCTTAACAGCTGAAACAAAATGGAAAACTTTAATATTCATTCACGAAATTACCTCTGCGAGGAATGAAAATTTCTGTTAATCAAGGAATAAAAGAGAAAATATAATTTTACTTGTAAAAAAAGCTCTTAATCAACTGAAGAAAGTAGGAAAACAACCACGAAGGAAAATCACGCAGATAGGGAAAGGGTAAATTTCTAATACAAGGTAAATTTATAAATAAAATTAAAATTTCATTAAATTATAATTTATAATAAAATTATTATTCTTTTATAATTATAATAATAAGGGTAAATCAAAGGATAAATTTATATGCAGGACTATCTCTTTTTTTTCGGTGTTGTATTTTTTCGGTATTAAGGTAACAGAGAAAAGTTTACCATTTTGCTGTTGATGCTGACATATCGTAACTACAAATCTAATTATCTATGATCTTATTGAAACTTTGTAGAAGTTTTAGTTAATAAAATGTAAATATCATAAAAATTACCTACGCACTGTCAAACTTCAATACATAAAGTGATAAGAATATTGTAAACTGAGGGCTTTCCTTGCTAAAGTCTTACAAATATCTTCAATTTGATCTAAATTTTTAAACTTTGGAAATTTAAAGATGTGATTTAAGAAAAAAAACTAAAGTATGCATAAAAATATCCTCCCCAATACTAATTTAAAAAATGAAGAAAAAATCCGTTTCTTAATGCAAAATAGAATTCTCTCCATATAAAAATTTATGAACTAAATGTTGATTCCAGAATTCTCTTCAAGTTTCAGTTAAGCTTTCGAAAATCAATGAGATGTGTAGTTTTACGATTACAGTTGAAACGAAACGGAAAATAATCANTAAACCTTGGAAGCATAAATATGTGATTTAAGAAATAAAAATATGCATGCATGAAATAATTTCATCCCAACACTATTTTAAAACGGAGTAAAAACGGGAAATATATAACCGTTTCTTAATGCAAAATGGAATTTTCAACACTCGAAAACTTACGAACTAAAAGCTGATTCGAGAATTTTCTCCAAGTTTTACTTAATCTTTTAAAAGTCTATGGGACGCGTAGTAGTTGCTAGAATGCAGTCGAAACTTAACAGCTGAAACAAAATGGAAAACATTTATATTCATTCACGAAATTATCTCAGCGCGGAATGAAAATTTCTATTAATCAAGGAAAAAAAGTGAAAATATAATTTTACTTTCAAAAAATGGTCTTAATCTACTGAAGACAGTTGGAAAACAACCACGAAGGAAAATCACGCAGATAGGGAAAGGGTAAATTATAATTTATAATTTATAATAAAATTATGATTGTTTTATAATTATAATAATAAGTGTAAATTTATATACAGCAGTATCTCGTTTTTTTCGGAGGGTTATTTTTTCGGTATTAAGGTAACTGAGAAAAGTTTACCATTTTGCTGTTGATGTTGACCTATCGAAACTACAAATCTAATTATCTATGATCTTATTGAAACTTTGTAGAAGTTTCAGTTAATAAAAGGTTAATATTATAAAAATTATCTATGTACTGTCAAACTTCAATACATTAAGTGATAAGAATTTCGTAAACTGAGGGCTTTCCTTGCTAAGGCCATACAAATATCTTCAATTTGATCTAAATTTTTAAACCTTGGAAATATAAAGATGTGATTTAAGAAGAAAAAAAAAGCTAAAGTATGCATAAAAATATCCTCCCCAATACTAATTTAAAAAATGAAGAAAAAAGCCGTTTCTTAATGCAAAATAGAATTCTCTCCATATAAAAATTTATGAACTAAATATTGATTCCAGAATTCTCTTCAAGTTTCAGTTAAGCTTTCGAAAATCAATGAGATGTGTAGTTTTACGATTACAGTTGAAACGAAACGGAAAATAATCATTTTCATTCACGAGATGCTCTCAGTTTGGAATGAAAATTTCTATTAATCATGGAGAAAAAAAATAGAAAATATAATATTACTTTAAAAAAATCTTAATAAACAGAAGAAAGTAGGAAAACAAATCCGAAAGAAAATCACACAGATAATGAAAGGGTAAATTTCTAATTTATATACAGCACTATCCCGTTTTTTGGGGTATTAAGGTAACTGAGAAAGCATACCATTTTGCATCCCGTTTTTCCTATTCTTTGCACCCAAAGTGAAGACTGTAATCCTTTGTGAAATTGACTTCTTCAGTAAAAAAGGGATTCCGTAATGAAGTATTAAGCTATATGATCCTTGCCTAGCATGGAAGTCCCAAAAGCAAATCAGATTTTTTTCACTCTTTGTGAAATGTATTTAAAAGTTTGAAGTTATAGGATGGTTTGAGAGGAGTTCTTATGACTAAAAACTGTTACATATCAATTGATTTTCTGATTTATTTTTCTCTTGGTAGATAAAGTTTTGCCTTTTTTTTTCTTCTTCCTCTCTATATAATTCTTAAAGTTCGCAGGAAGTAATTATTTTTGTTTAGAATTTCAATTACTTGTTGCTGGCAGTTATTTTTTTAAACATTGTCCCAGATAAAAACGAAAATGATTAATTGAGTTATTTATAAAATTTATTCTGCCTTAAAAATAAAAAATCAATTATAGATATTTTCAGAAAAAAATGCAAATAATTTAGAATTTTAATAATTGAGATATAAATATGAATTATTCAACCTTAAAAGAAACACAAATCTATTATTGAAATTTTTTTCGCCAAATAATTAAGAATTTTAATAATTGAGTTAGCTTTAAAATTTATTCTGCCTTATAAGAAAAATAAATCAATGATTGATATTTTCCTGCACATAGTCCCAAATAAAATTACAAATAATTAAGAGAATTTTAATAATTGAATTATTTATGTAATTTATTTTGCCTTAAAAAATAATTCTAGATATTTTTGAATGACATTAAAATAGAGAGTGGTCAAATATCTCAAGGACATATATATAAACATACACAGATATAGCAGAAATATTTTCGAAAGAGCTATTCAACTATGCCGAACTCACCCCTAACTTCCACTCTGGAAAACAAATTTAAAATCTTAATTAGAAACTCTTATTTTTGTTGCAGATTCGGATTCTCCATAAATAAAATTCCCTGCTTTTGTCTGCAAGTGTTTGCAATTCGCAAAAATGGTGCTGTAATCACAAAAATGAATTAAAAAAATGAGCAAGTCCTTTAAATTGGAAATGTCTTAAGAAATATATGCCAAATCGAAACAAAAACAGACGTGTTTGGTATTTTAAAAATGCTTGTCTGACGGATTATTTTAGTTTGAAATTTTGGTAAAAACTTAAACTTTCAAATGACATATTCGTCGCTAAGTAGATTTTTTGTAAATTTTTTTTATTTTAAATTAATAGATAAGGTTAAAAATCTAGCGCCAAGAAATGATAGTCACTAGAGTAGCATTCCATGCTACTTTATCTACTCTAAATCTTCAGCGAACTCTGATTCGGCTACTCTAAATCGGCAGGGAACATGTTAATGTTTTCAGTTTTATTTCACAGCCATTGATAAAAATATTTCGCAGAAACCACAAACGTTGGAGAATTAATTAGATAGGTGTTTTAAAAATAGTAAAATGCCTGCCCACAACATCCCATTGTGAGCCTTGGGAGGGGGTGAGGGAGATTAAGACAATACAATATAGTGACTGTGATGCCACAATTGGCATACACATATTTATTTTCTATCTTTTAAAATATCTTTCATTACTTANTATAGTGACCAGCGTTATGATCTTGGCAATGTGGTCAACTGGTCAGAACTCAGCACAAACCGCCTTTCCTCCTCGCCCAGCTGATACCCACAGACCTAAGGCTGGGTGGGCCATAAGCAGCAGCAGCCGAAACACCAAAGTGCATTACAATTACAACTCAGTGTCAAGCAGATCAGCACCAATTTTAAAATTTCAAACACGTGTTTTATTTTTGTTTATTTATTTTATTCATTATATTTCATTATTTATATATTTATTATTAAATAATTCATTATTATTTATATATATATTTATTATTTTATTATTTATTTATTTTTTATTTATATTATTTCTATCTTATCGCTTAAGGCGCCATTGGAGAACAAAAAAGTGACACTGGGATAATTTTTTTCTAAAGAATCCAAGTCTTTAATGAATTATGGTTTATGCGTTTGCTGCTGATCTGGTTCCAGTTTATGATACTCCTACATTTACTATCACGAGCTGGTCAAACACCAGTACACAGAATTTCGCCCCCCCCATCCTATTCTCAGGGGGTGAGGTCGCTGGTTATGTTTATTATCATTGATCACGCTTGTATTTTTAGATTTAATACCATGCGTTCTTTTCTCTATATATAACTTAACTGCTCTTCTTTACGTTTTGGTCTTCTTTACTTTCTTTACTTTATGAGTAAAATCTTGAATGGTCAAAAAAAGTAAAAAGCGTCTCCCGTGAATAAAATTTTGAGCGGACAAATTACCCCCTTCCAATTAATAAGTGCCCAAATTAAAATCGTAATTCATACCTCTTGCATTAACTGAAGTTCAGTTGCAATAAACTAGACGGAAATCACGTCTTGAAATT
Organism: Parasteatoda tepidariorum; assembly: GCF_043381705.1. Taxonomy (NCBI): domain Eukaryota; kingdom Metazoa; phylum Arthropoda; class Arachnida; order Araneae; family Theridiidae; genus Parasteatoda; species Parasteatoda tepidariorum. Next base: position 36,302,133 of record NC_092215.1, read on the forward strand.
TGTTCAGGTTAGATGATCATGTCATTATCTAAACTTAAAAAAATAATATTAAATAAAATTTATAATATTTATCGATAAATGGAAAATGAAAAAAAAAACTTTTGCTTCTTATTTCTGTATGACACTCTCGTTTAAGTTTTTTAAAAAATTTTTTTATTCAGGATAATCTTTCTTCAGTTTGCTTTGCAGTTAAATTGACAAACATTTAAATCTTTGTTAAACTTTTGACGATTCGAAAGGTTATTTAATATAATGATTCAAACTCAAATGATTATACATTGTGGTAGTCACAAATGTATTTTCATTTTCGATACATACAACTTATTTCTAATTTGTTATTCTTTGAACGTTGTCATTACACCTACATGAATAAAATCATTTAACTTTTCAATTACTTAAAAAAAATTGCGTTTACTATGCGCTTTAACATTTTTCGTTTCGAATATTGCTTTTAAGAACATTGTTTATCGGACATTACATCGATATTGCCTTCAAATGAAACTGTATTTTGCGATAAGTTAAATTTTTAATTTAATCACTGAGACTAATTTCAAGAATATCTATTATTTGCTTTAATCTCTACGAAAAAAAATCTTTTGTGAGTTTTATTAATTCTTAATTAAAATATCTGTTATAATATCTGTTTCAATTCTATCATATAAGATTAATGTATTTTTATGAAACTTTTATTATGATTGAACAATAAATTAATTATATTTTTATTGCCAGGTGTTTTTCAAAGCTTTATGATTATTAAAAGACTTTTTCGATGAGTTACTTATAACTATTCAGAAAAAAAAACAGTGAAAAATGAATATTCAATCACTATTTTAAGACTTTGCTTCAAATATTGTGAAATAACACCAGGGGCAATTTAATTAAAATAAAGCTTAATAAAACATTTTTTCAATAAATTTAAATTGCCCCTTTCTTTCATATATTGATCCATTTAAAGCCATCTCAAGTGAAAAGAATAGCCTAATTAATTGTTTAGATAATTAATTTAAATGATCAAACTGTACTCTCAAGCGAGCCTTAACACTATCGAAATTATTCTTCCATTCTTTAAGTGCGATTAATTAATCATTATTTTTTTCAACTTTTACAAAATCTTTTCTGCTTTTAAAACCAATCTTTTAAAATTCAACCTTCAGTGATGAATATCCTAGAACTGTTCCTTCCTCGAACCGTTATTCTTTTAAATAAGAAGATACAATTTATTTTGTGTTCTGGCTAATTTGATGAGGGAAAAAAAATTCTTCCTGGACGGTCAATTTTTTAACGGAGTCCGATGTTACACAAAAATCTTAAATAATTGAGAGTTTTTTTATTACTTGAAAAAAAAACTGCGTAATTAAATCTCTCATGCGGTGAAAAAATTATGTTTAATTCTCATTTACAATGTCCATTATTTATTTGAGCTCTAGAGGATGATAAAACTTTGATGGTTCTTTTTTTTTCCATAGTCATTTTTTTCACGTTTTTTTCATCTTGGATCGAAAAATCTTTTAAATATGACACAATATGAACTTTGAAAATATATATTCACTAATTTTACTTTATCTTGTCTTCAGAATGTCTTTAATTTTTATTTTAATTTCATATATATATATATATATATATATATATACATGAGGAAATGTGCCCATTGTCANNNNGTCGCCTAGCAACACTTGCTGTTGCCAAGGCCAGAAATATAAATAGCAACCCTCGTATATATATATATATATATACACGTTTATACGTTTTTAAAAAAAAATTAAAGCGAAATTGGAGTATAATAAGTAAATATATATTTTCAAATTTCATATTGTCATACTTGAAATATTTTGTAATGCATCATTTTGTAATCCCTCACGTAAAATTAAAAATTTTCAGTTTCTCAGGTAAAATTAAAATTAAGCAACGAAATTTAGAAATATTTTAATTTTTTAAAGAATTAAAGAGAAAAAAATATTGGTGCGAATTAAAGTGTAGACAATTTTGTTTTAAATGAACGGAAAAAAATATATATATTGGACGAATAATATTTTTACACATCAAATGTCAAACGCATGTCGTTTACTAATTTTGAACTTTGAAATTTTTTTTAAACTATGGCATGGATGATTCGTAAGATTTTTTTATACATATTGTACAAAAAACAACAGCTTAAAAAAAGTTTTATGCGTTACAGGCCTCTTAGCCAATGCCGCCTGTTACTGACACCTCCACACGGTTTTTAATAGGTAATCCGATCAGACCACTATGCAGGTAAATCAGTTTACGAAAGAGCCATTTAATAGAACATCGAATAAAAGGAAGAAAGTAGTAGAAAATTTATGTTTAAAATTTGTTTAATTTATGAGTATGATTGGTTTTTCTTATTTACATATCAACCACTACAGATTCAATCTTCAAATATATATGATAAATTTCTCTTACTTACTTTTAAAATAGAATTTGGGTTCATGCGCAGAACTGGTTCATTTTTTTAAATAGTCTTCGCAGACTACTTATAAGAAACCGTGTGTAGGTTTTCTGATGCTGGAGGTGATGGCTTAGATGTACTTTGGCATATTTGAGTTGGAAATTTAATTTCTCAGGTAAAATTAGCGTAACAGGGTTAGTAATAAGTTATTAGAGTTACAATTTTACTTCTAACACTTCTCTACCAACACTGCCGTTTCATTTTCTTCATTTCATGTTAAGGGATAACTAAATAAAAATTACGATCAGTAAAGGTATTTTCATTTTTCCAGAACTTTAAAACATCCCTTCACACTAGTAATATATTTAACTTCACGTTAAAATTATTTATTTGTCGTGGTGATTTTAATGCACGACAATATACACCTAAGCCGAGTAATGTGGCTTAGTTGATCTAGTATGGTAATCTTACCAGAGAGTTACCATGTACTAGAGTTGATTATCGTGTGGGCCAGTTTCATTGTAGAATAATTGTGATGCAATAAGAAATGTGAGTTCGTCATCTTTGTCAGCATGAAACGAATGATTGTTTCTATAGACCATTTTGAGGTATATATCATATTGTATAGACCATATTGAGGTAGTAAAGAAGTGGAGAGAAATCCGATTTCATTCTTTCGTAGAGTAGACCATGAATTTTCTCAGTTTTCGCTGATAACCTACCAGTAAAGGTCATAGTTACATTTATAACAGATAGTACTTTATTTAAAATCAATTTCGGAGCTTTGGTACACTTATACGATTTTTAAGCCTCAAATCGGAGCCTCATCCTCTTGCATTGTGGGTAATTGTTAACTAGAATGAAGACTTGACAACTCAAACAAGAATGGCAATGTCCCTTTCCTTTTTACGAAATTCATTTCCTCGAAGACGTGACAAGCTATTTCGTCACTTCTATTAAATGTCCGCTCGCAGCATGTACCAGTAAGAGGTTTCATCAAAAACGAAGAAAGTTTCATGAAATTTGAGTACCCATTTTTTACAGTGTAGCTAATCTTTGTTCGTGAAATTTGAGTATCCATTTTTTACAGTGTAGCTAATCATTGTTATAGCTTTTATAATTTTTTTGGAATAATTTTTTAAAAAAAAATTATTATTTTAAAAGCCAGCATCCGGATGTAGATATCTCGTAATTGTTTCATTTACAAAGCGTAACTAATGACTGGAGTTAAAAACTGTTTAAATGGTAAATAGTTTCGTATTGAAATATTCATTATGAATTATCCGTGGTATCAGAAAAAAAAATTGCGCAAATTATCGTTATATAGAGGTTGATGCAGGCCTCAATTATTTTAATTTAATTTATAATAAAATACTTCCTGTCTTAAGAAATCTCTTAAAAATTCAATTTTCAAAAATGCATATCCGAAAATCATTTCTTCAGTAAAATGCAATTTTTCAAAAGAATGGAAACTGTTCATTTTGTGTCCTGACTAATTCGAAAAAAAAAAATAGCTTTCGGAACGGTCAACAGTTTATAAGTTATCTTACGGAAATGCATTTCGACACTTCAGGGTATTTGAAATACAATTTCTTATACGAAGTAAAGCTACTCAGGGCTCGCTCTAGGTCTTCATCTCTTATTGTTGTTATTCTTCTTTATGTTGTTATTTTTTCCTCTTCTATAGTCAGGAACAAAGGAAGAATCGCTCCTTTATCTCCTGACTTTCTGCGTCCACTCGTATTTGTCTCTCTGGATATTTCTTCCTTTGCCTTTTCCCGTTTTCTGGAGCGTTGCCTAGAAACCGCTGGTGCGCAAGAGTTATATATTGGTTATCTGAATTTCGGAGGGGAACAAGGGCTCCCTTATTGGAATTATCTTCTCCGTGGACACGAACCGTGTTTTTTCTTCTACTGATAGATTGATGAAACTGGAAAGAGGGGTAGGGGGGAGAGATCTTCAGACATCGCCGCCTCTCATATCGTGCGACGTCACGAAATCTTGCATGACGCTATTTTTACTTTTTCACTCAATGTCACTTTCACCAAGGTTACACAACAGGGATATAAATTGATTTTAAATGCGCATACATTACCATAAGTGTAGAAGGTGTTCTTTCGAGTGTTTGGTAGTTTTCTTTTGAACTTTCTGTCATGACTCGGTTACTGCCAAACGTAGAACTACTTTGACTGTGAAAGTGACAATGTTTAATATTGACTTTAGATCTGGCATAGAGTTTAGGTTCAATCGCATATTTATTAGGTAAACAGAGTATTACGAAAAGTTGTTGCGTTTATTGGATTTTTGAGCATGCTTGATGTATTCTATATTTGAAAGAAATTCATTATAAACAAGCGTTTAATAATTTTTTTGCGATTTTAATAGTACTGTATTTCACGTTTTTCAGTATCACTCAATTCATTTGAAGACAATGTTATTTTATGTAGGGATTTAAAAGTTTATTTTTTCATCCTTTTGTACAAATTAATTCTTTTGTGTTTACTAAAAGTTAATGTTATTATCAATGTAAGAAGTTTTCATAAAAATATGCCTTGGAGTCAAAAATTGTACTCATGGAAAAATTTAAAGGTAATTAACAACCCTCTAAGGAGAGATGAAAGTTGTACACATAAACTGAATGACTCAATGTCATTCAGTTTATGTCACTCTATGTTTTATTTCATCATTCTATGTCACATTATGTCATTCTATGTCATTCTATGTTTACAACACCTCATTTAATGTCACTTTCACCAAGGTGACACAGCAAGCATATAAATTTATTTTAAATGTAAATACCTTACTATAAGTGCAGAAGGTGTTCTATTGAGTGTTTGAGAGTTTTCTTTTGAACTTAACGTGATGACTCGGTTACTGCTAACATAGAACTACTTTGAATGTGAAAGTGACAATATTTAATATTGATATAAAGTTTGGGTTCGATAGTAAATTTATTAGGTAAACAGAGTATTACGAAAAGGTGTTGCGTTTATTGGATTTTTGAACATGCGTTATGTATTGTATATTTAAAAGAAATTCATTATAAACAAATGTTTAATAATTTTTTTGCAATTTTAATAGTACAGTATTTCACGTTTTTCAGTATCACTCAATTCATTTGAAGACAATGTTATTTTTTTTAGTGATTTAAAAGTTTATTTTTTCAGCCTTTTGCGCAAATTAATTCATTTGTATTTACTAGAAGTTAATGTTATTATCAATGTAAGAAGCTTTTATAAAGTAAAAAATTGTATCAATGGAAAGATTTAAAGGTAGTTATCTACCGAATCATAAAATTTGTACCCACAGACGGAATGACTCAATGTCACTCATTTTATGTTTATAACATCTCACTTAATGTCACTTTCACCAAGGTGGCACTAGAGGCATATAAATTGATTTTAAATGTAAATACATTACATAAGTGTCGAAGGTGTTCTTTCGAGTGTTTTAGAGTTTTCTCTTGAATTTTATGTAATGACCCGGTTACAGCTAACTTCTTTGAATGTGAACATGACAATATTGACTTAAAGTTTGGCTTAATGTTAGGGTTCAATAGTATATTTATTAGTTAATCAGAGTATTACCAAAAGTTGCTGCTTTTATTGTATTTTTGAGCATCCGCTATGTTTTGTATATTTAGAACAAATTCACTATAAACAAATGTTAAAAATTTATAAGATATTAATCGTCCCTTATTTCATGTTTTACAGTGTGAATCAATTCATTTGAAGATGAAAAAGTTCAATTTTTTAGTCTTTTTGTACAAATCAATTCCTTTATGCTTACGTGAAGTTATTATTATTATTAAGAATTTAGAAAGTTTTTATAAAAAATTCCGTTGAAGTCAGAAAATTAAATCCAGGTTAAGTTTTAAGGATAATTAACAACCGTCTTAAGAGCAACGAAAGTTGTAAACATATATTTAAATCTGAAATATTAAAAAAAAATATGTAGATAAATGAATAAGTCTAGTAATGTTTAAGTGAAAGCAGACGCTACTCATTAAAATTGAAAAGAAAGTGTATAATATAACTATACACTTGAATTATAGTGTTAATAGCTTAGTTAGATGATCTTTAGAACACAATGGTGCATTACTTTATCTGAACTTTAGAAATTATAATAGTTAAGTATGCTAGTAACGTAAGTATACTTTTGTTTAAGTATACTAATTACTAAACAAATTATATACGTAGTACATAGTTATAAACACAGAATAAACTTATAGAAAATATATTATGTAGATTATTTTTTCATTCTGTAAGAATTCTCGTAATTATATAACAACATTTTCTTCACAGAGTTTAGAAATAAATTATTTTTGATAAAAAGATTAGTCGAAGAAGATATCTTTTAATAACTGAATAATGAAAAATAAACAGTTTTCAAACTCTTATCGAAAAAAAGATCTGTTTTTTGCAGAATTCATTTTTATACATTTCTTACCCTAAAAAAATTATGGCCGAAACTACCAGAATATAATAAAATTTGTCTTGTTTCTGACTCTACGAGAACGCCAAAAATCTCGGTATTATTAACTTCAGTAAAAATTACCGAAACAAATTTTTTTTATGAAATTTACAATAAAATATGGTTTTAAAGTGCGAGATAAAATTTTGTAAACGTGGCAAAATTTGGCAATTTTACCCTGTGGCAAAAAAAAAAAATCATTTATTCGGATAAATTTACTTTTCATGTTCGTATTTTTTAATAAATGTGTGGTAATACGAACTATAATTTTAGAAAACCAGAATTTCAGGTAAACTGTTAAATTAAAAATTACCAAATGAACAGTTTAAATACTGTATATTTTAGTTTTGTTAACGAAAATTATTGTTTTTCTTTACCAGAAATGCCCTTACCAAAAAATACTATAAATTTACCAGAAATTATTTCATCTTGTACTAGGTTTCCATGGGTTTTTTTCTAAATATTTAATACTGTTAGAAAATTTGTGTTATGCTAGCAAGAATTACATTCTTACTGAAATACCAATTCAATATTTATTGGTCTGGTAGGCCAGTGTCTTCTAGGAGACTTATTTTTTTCACTAGATAACATATGTTGCTACCCTCATTTATTTATTAAATGATTGCACATTGCCTCATATTTTCTACTTTTATTATTTTTTTTAAAACGTGAGAAATCAGTTTTCAGATTAATGGTATTAGATAAGCTGTCCCCAAAATTATTACATTTTTAGGAAGTTAAAAGAAAGAAAGAATCCTGATTCTTCGTAATAATCAGGAAACTTTTGGGAAAAAGCTTATTAAATTGAGAAAAAAGATAGTATCTGACTAAGTTCCTCACTGATAATTAATCAAATATTACATACAGTTTAAATTTTATTTATTTATGCCAAAGTAATTTGTTTATCTACTTAGTGAGAAACCACGATAAGAGCTATTACATGTCCATAACAATTAGCAGGATAATAATTGCTAAGTTTTCTGAAACTTTGACAAGATAACTTACCATTGTGCTCTTAAACATCATAATTCATTTAACGAAGTTATTAACACCATAATTATAAATTCATATCTTGGCGTGTGGCATTCTCACCAAGTAAAATTTAATGTTTCATTCCTGATGAAATACTTGTTAGCTTTCCGCGGGTAGCCATCATTAAATGGACATTATCTTTGTGGATGAGGTGCTAATCCCAGCTCTCCTACGAAATTGCTGTATGGTGATGCATCCCCTACGTGAACTGAATGTAGGGACCACGGCTTTCCTTATTAGACTGAGTAAACTAAGTCCTCTTTCCTTAATCTCTCTGCGGATCAGTTTGGGACCACTACAGTCTTCAACAACACGCCTCGTCCATTAAGCTGGCTATTGGAATTGAGTTTTGAGTGTGGTCTGCGAAGTCTATCTCGAAGACTTAGACTTGAACTGGATTCGAAATAGATCGTGTAAGCTCACTCCAAATATTACCATGAAAGTGAAAAGCAATACTTAAGTAGTTTTTTTCCATTGGTCAGATGTATTTCCAGATATGCAATACAATATATTGTGCATTTTTTATTCTCAATGCAATGTATTATTAAACAATTATCGAAAAAATAATGATCAATAGGAATTGTCAGCTGTAGTTGAAAATTATTAAATAATTATATTCCTTTTTCCTCCCCTCTCAATAATACTCGATGAAAAGACGCTGTGAAGCTGTCTTAAAATATAAGGGTTATCCTACTAAGTATTGATTGTGTTAGTATCACTTTAAAAAAATGCAAATCTAAGATAGATCTTACGATTAGTTGCATAACTTTTTTTGTAATATAGATATTGTAATACTGTATTTATTATTAAATTCTACATTAAATTACCTTCAATTTGATATGTAAACGTTTGTAAAGTGAAAATTAATATATTCTACAAGCACACAAAGTTGAAAAGCAAGAAACTTTCAAAAAGTGTCCATACTTTTGGCCACCACTGTATATATATATATATAAACGACTAGGATGCTGGTTTGAATCTTAGTCTTCAGTTACGACTTAAATGCTCCTGACTAATAAGTACTTGTATGAGTACTAACGAGTGCTTGTCTAGGAAGTAAACGCGGCTGGTACGCAATGATAAACACATTGCCACAATCATTCCGATAGTGACGAAGTTGTAGAACTTTAACCGTTTATGTTTCCCTAGCCCACAACGTGTTGCTTNATTAGTAAAAAGTGAAAAAGACTTATTCAATTATTGCACTAAAAAAAGATAAAGTTATTAAAATACACAAAAAAAAACAAATCTGGGCTGTGAAACTCATTATAGAACAATCCTTTGACTTATGATTACAGGTTTGACCAAAAAGGGAAAAGTCCCATAAAAAGAAAATGTTTCAAAAAGGGGAAATTTTCCCTCAATGGCTATCGGAACATGCAAACGTGTCTGAAAGACTTTTTTTCAACTTCAAACGACAGACTTAGGCCACGCCTAGTATGAATGAAGTGGGCGTGGTGTTGTGAAACTCACATCTTAATTTCCTCATCACGCAACAATGTGTCCCCGACCCCCGTCCCCATTTGTTCAAAGAAGCACGTTTTCCAATGAGTTAATAGTTTTTCCCCATTTCTTTTAGAACAGATTAAGGTGCTTATTGAGTAGTGCGAAGGGGATTACGCCTAGCTAAATGCGTTACTTTTGGATTGAGGTAGAAAATATGATTCTGGTGGCTGCCCTAGATTTCGGCAAGGAAAAAAAAAATCTTTCTCTCTCTTTGTGCATATATATATTCCACAGAATTTAAGTTTTATGTTTGATAATGCACTGTAAATTTGCTTTGAAGCTTCGTCCCATTGCTTTCCCATTAGGTTGCCATTGCTTTCCTCAGTGAACGAAATATTTAATTATTAAAATTGGAAAAATATTTTATTTTATAACCGTCCCAGACGACAAGGGAACTCCTAGATCAAGTATTGGAAGAAATTTGCCTTCTTGGAGGACTTTGTGATGGGACTGACCCGTATTTGCCTTACATTTAGAAGAAAACAGCGAAAAACTCTGAAAGGTAGCCTGACGGCAAGGGGACTCTAGCCCGTGAACCGTCTAACTCTGAGAATATTTCACGTCATCAGTGTGGTCGATGCGAGCCAGGTGCGGAATTGGTATCAACCAGACATCACTGGGATTCGAACCCAGTTCACCTTATTTGCAGGTGAACACTCTATCACCTGAGGCACCACGTCCCTAGAAAAAGTATTAGTGCAGGACCACTCAGTCTTGCGTGGAATTGAATCTGGATACATGAAGCTAATGCCCTAATTCCTGTACCATCCCACCAAACAATGTTGAATGTTTTAAAATTGGATAATATATACATTAAAAAATGTCGTGGCGTGGTAGTGGATGAGAAGAAAGCTGTCATATTTATTTAAGCTAATTATATATCAAATTATTAATTAGTTGAAAATCTCTGTACTTACAGCAATTTTCACTCCAAACGTGATATATACAGTAATTTTTGCTCATATGTTACTAATATATTTATACTTAGTATTATTTAAATTCACTGAGATGATTTATTCTAAGTAAAACACATAACGATAATTACCGAACATATGAAGATAATTATTGAAACTTTGATGCGCTTTATAAATGTACTATAGAATTCTCCCAAACGTTTCTTTTATGTATTTATATGTTTCTTTTAGATTTTAACGAATATTATGGATAAGTTAATTACAATAATTTAAATTAAATGAAATTTATTTAGTTCAGTTGCCACTTCACAAAGAAAACATTTAATTTCACATGACGTGATAGTGGATATAAAGGAAGCTATCGAATTCATTGAAAATAATTCAATAGAAGTCAATTTAACATAATTACATATATTTAATTACCTGAAAAGCACTTGTAGTTACAGTTATTTTTTCCCGCCAGTAGTATTTACAGTAATTTTGACCCGCTGATGTGTAATGCTTCGTATAATTTAAATTTATCGAATAATTTAAGTTTTTTTGCATCCTGATAGCCACAGAAACAATAAATATTATGAAAAAATATGATGATAATTAATTCCTTCATACTCTGCATAAATACATTATAGATTATTTATAAAACTCTTTAAACTGTTCTACTTGAAATATACTTTACGGGATAAAATGGATTATTTAACTAGAATAATTTGAATCCAATAAAATTAGTCATTCGATTTTATCAGCAATTATATTTAATTTTAAAAATGTATCCAAATATTATCAGGATAAAATAATTCAACAAAAGATTCATTAGTTATTTATCCATGCCAAATTCAATTAGTTACGTTATTAGTTAAAAGCTCATAAAAGCTTCATAATTTTGATGCCAACTTACAAATAAAACATTCCATTTTATCGTTCTATTTTTATTGTATATACTTTTTTCTAGAAAAGAAATGACTTTTAAATGTACATTTGTGACTTGGGTTAATGGTAGTCAGTTCTTTTATACTTTTAGATACTGTTTAGTTCTTTCTTATTCAAATTGTACATTTAGTTCCGAAATCTCAGTTGAAGAGAGAGTATTCCAGAATTTAGAATTCCAAAATACCAACCTTGTATTCTTTGTGTTCGTTGTTTGTAAAAAATGCTGATGGTAGTCTCTCATCTAAACTCAGATAAAAGGGAAAAGAGAGAAGAAAGGGGACTTTTTGGTAAAGAAAGGGACTTTTTTTGTGTTTCAGTTGAATTTTTTGTTTACCTTTTCGAACTCATGCAAAGAAGCTGAGATGATTTGTTTTGTTCTACGTTGCTTTCCTTTCAACTTCTTTCGCAGACATATAGAGAATGTTCAATGCAATCAGAATGAATACAGAAAGTTGAATATTATGAATTTAAGATGAATTCGTATATGTGCTTCCTGTTAGTGACAATAGAGTAGATCAAAAATATTGATGTCTCTATAGTAATGCTGAAGTTTTTTATTGTTGCAAAGTAACCATTAATATTAATATATGAATAATTATTAAAAAATATTTATTTGCTGACTTTTATTGAAATAGAAAAATGCTCTTTGATTTTGTTTAATTGTTTACGAGCACGATGCGTTTTATTTATGTACCAGTAGGGGAGAGTGGGGTCAATTGTAACAGGGTACAATTGTAACAGAGCAAAAATTTCGAGTGTCGGGTTCTAGATTTTGTTCCTAGGTGGCGCACAAGGTATATTTAATAAATCTACATGTACACCCCTACTGGCAACCATTTCTATGTACATTTGAAAGAGTTACGTCGCAAAAGATATTTTCACGCTACATCAGTATTTTTTTTGGTATTAGAATATTATATTGTAACAAAGTAACTTTGTTTAAACAAATAAAAATTATTAACCGAATATGTAAGTGAACATCTTAATTAACATTTCAATAAAAAAAATTAGTTTTGTTAATTAACTAACATTGTTTTTAACAAATGAAACTGAAATGGCGTCTTGGGGACGATTGTAACAATAAGTAAAAGGACGATAGTAACAGCTGAAAATAAATAATCTTATGTTTACAAACCATCACTTAACTCTTTAAGAACCACCAATAGTTTCCTATATCATTTATATTATGTTGCATGTGCATTATTTTATTTGTCACCTTTCACAGCATAAATTGAAATATTTAACCCCTTAAAGTTCAAAGTTTAACCGCTTAGGTCACTGCTCATTATTATTTTTACTCCTAAAATATCACTACTATTTTGATCAATAAAAAAATATATCACAACTATGATATCATGTATAATTAACTATGTTTTAGTTGAATTTATGAACTGTTACAATTGACCCCGTAAGTGGGGACAATTGTAACAAGTGCACGACTGTCAAAGATTGTTAATAACTAATATAATAACATTTAAAATAAGATATTTATTTTTTGTTCTAGTAGAGGATAGTCTACTTTACTCGTCTGTCAATTAATACCAATAATATATTGGACTTTTTGTTAGTTAAAAATAGATAAGTAAAAAATGTTACAATTGACCCCACTCTTCCCTACAGATATAAGCTCAGATACGGTATTTTAGGAAAACATATACTTAAAATTGAATCAGAATGATTATAGATAATTTGATATAATAAATTAAATATGAATTATAAACTCAGATAAAAGGAACTTAATTGTAAAGAAAAAGACTTTTGCTGTGTTTCAGTTTAGTTCTTTGTTTACTTTTTTCAAACTCATGCAAAGACGAGATGATTTTTTTGTTCTACATTGCTTTCTTTTCAATTTCTTTCAGAAACATATAATGAATGTTTAATGCAATCAGAATGAATGTAGAGAGTTGAATGTTATGAATTTAAGATGAATTTGTGTATGTGCTTCCTGTTAGTGACAATAGAATAAATAGATCAAAAATATTGATGTTTATAATTTTAATGTCTAAGTTTTTTGTTATTGCAAAACAACCATTAATATTAATATGTAAATAATTATTTGAGAAATACTTATTTTCATGAATTTCTTTGAAATAGATGTTTTTAGGTTATGCTAAATTGTTATTTGCCTTAGCGTTTTATTTCAATACCAGTATAAATATTACTAACAAAGTTTAAGTGATTTAAGAGAAACGTACTTAAAATTCCTTCGAATGATCATGTATATTTGAATGTCATAAATTAAACATGAATTCATAGAGGGCTTCTTATAAGTGACGATGTATTTGCTCAAAACTATCTATTGAGATGTTGGTGTTTTTTTTATTGTTACAAGATAACCATTAATATTAATATATAAAAAATTATTCGAAAAATATTTATTTTGCAGATTTCCTTTGAAATAGATGAGTTTTGGTTATGCTAAACTGTTATTAGCCCTTTGCGTTTAATTTAAATACCAGTACAAAGATTATTGACGCAGTTTAAGGGATTTAAGAAAAACGCTCTAAAAATTCCATCTAATAAACATGGATTTTTCCAAGTTCGTCTATGCACGGAGTGTTTTATTTTAACAATAACTGTATTTTTTTTTAGACTTAAACGAGCATCTACGAACTCTGTGCCTGCAAAGGGTTCTATATGCTAATTTTATGAATATCAGAGAGTTAATCTTTAATCCTCCCAATTTAATTTCTAATATAGTTTATTAAAATTTGTTTAATAAATTTTTTGTTTGATTTAACCCGGGTGTAACTATTAAGGTTTAAATTGATCTTTCTAAAAGAAAAAAACAAACTTTATTCTATTTAATTGAATTATCCTTATTCATTAATCTCAACTCCAAATCCAAGATTCCAAGTTTAAAAACTCTACAACAATAATAACAAATAAAAATTATTAATAGACGATAATATTAAATTAAACACAAAAAGAAGAAGTTGAATAGCAATCATATGTTTTAAATCCGGTAAAATTTTTTAAATACGGATAAAAGCAACTTAACTGTGTAAGAATAACAATTAGTATTATTATTAATTGACAACACATAAAAATTTTATTGTTCCAAAATGGTTTATTTCATATCAAATTTACTTCTATCAATTTAATTTTAAATAAGGTGAAATTAACGAGAACCAAAACTTTCAAAACTTTTTAAACTGTTCCATATAGTGCAACATTCTTTCCCATTCAATTCGGTCGTATGGGAGAAGTAATAGCAGTAAAGTGAGAGTGAAATCGTAAGTGGGCCGCATTTGCCAAGAGATATGAGGCTCAATTTACTCTGAAAATGAATTGGCGACAACGGCGATGATCGCAGTAAAGAACAGTTGGGACAAGTTGATGGATCCGGTCGCCAAGCCGATCCCCAGCCCCTTTCCGGTTGAAATTTAATTGGCCCGCATCTGACACAATTTGAAATGTGATATAGTCTGATGGAACAAATTAGGTGGACATCCCTCCTTTAAATGCTTCAAAGAATGTATCTTTCTCTTTTTTTACGATTTTTTTTTTGCATTTTATTTTATACAATAACTAAGAATGTGAGAGCTTGGCTATATAGCGCCAATGATAGCAACATGTTGTGAATTTCTGTTTTAGTTAAATGGAACACTAAAAGAGATATACTTTATTCTAAACTGTAACTTTTTCTTTTGTGAAATAAAGATTTCTGCACTTATAAAAAAAGGAATGCCAGCTTTGGATATTTATTTTTGCAAAATGTGTTTTAGTGGAAAATATTTGAAGCACGCTGTCTAGAATTAAACCTATATTACTCATGAAAGTAGGAAAATTTTCCTTAATTTGAAGAAATAAGGCAATTGTATTTTATTATTTGTGAAGTCGTATTAACGAAATCACAAAAAATTGGTATTGAATTGTCACAAAAATTTAAGTATTGAATATCAATTGTTAACAAGATTTTCCTTTTAAAAGTCGCCATTCCTTACATTGATGTTTAGTTTATTCATACACAGGGAGCTCCATGATTCTATAAATAAATCTTTGATTGCTTTTTTATAAAAAAAAATTAAAATGATTCGAAATGATAAATAAAAAGGAAAAATATTATAGATTATATTAAATTATAAATTAGAATACATTATACATTTTAGATTAAAGAAGAAATGAAATTTAAGGTTTGTTAGGTAACTAATTTTAATTAAATTAATTTTTTAACAATTCAGATTTAAAAACATACAGATTCATAAACTTTAATCAAGTAAAAGTAATAAAATAATTTTCAATATTACATGCATAAAGAATAGTAACCTATTTTTTGAATTTTGGCAAGCTTAATGATAATTTAAGTATCATAAAATTGGATGATAATTGGTATAATATTGATGTTTTACAGTTATTTAGATGAACTAATTGATAGAAATCTAACTAAAGTTAATTTCTATAAGCTAATAAATAAAAAAAATATGAATAATTAATTAAAATAAGAATAAGTATATCAGTTATATGAACTTGTGAAAAAAACCTTTTCATTTCCTAAAGCATATATATTTATTATTTTCTCACTTTAAAGTCTATATAGACCATGAACATCAAAAAAGAAGAAGTTGTGCGGTATTTTTTGAAGATTGAAAATATTTTCAAGTAATCAGCGCACAAGTAACATTAAGTAGTAAGATATTTTAAAAGTTTTAACGTTGTGAAGAGTATTTTTGTTATTTTTTTAATTGTTTCTTCTTTTAAAATAATTTTTTTTATTTTAATTTTACTTTTTCATTATTCTATTTTTTTATTAACTTTTTTTATTTTTTATTTTGTTTTTTTAGGAGAATAGTAATTAAAGAGATATAAATTTGATGTTCGGTATAACGTAGACAATTTAAAAAACAAGATAGCAACGATTAATTTTATGCATTTTAGTTCATTTAAAAAAAAACAAAAACGTTTTATACTCTAAATAGAGAGTGGGATGATAAGAAAATTGATCATATAAACCCATGAGACTAACCCATTTAGTTTTAAGAAAGCATTTAATTATTCTTTTTAAATTTAAAGAACCGAATAGAATATGCATCTCAAAAAAATAATATGACTCTTGTTATTTTATGTAAACTACTTTTAGAATTTTCGGCATACATGAGATATACACAGTAAAATAAACTGAACTTTACTGTGACAAATTCTGGATTAAATACGGTATAAAGTACCGTCAGTTTGCATCATCCGTAAAATTGATTTTGACAGTTAAAATTATATCGTAATATTTACTTATTATATAGTAATAATTAATATATATTATGTAGTAATATCTACCTAATTAGAGTGATTCAGTCATTT
Organism: Parasteatoda tepidariorum; assembly: GCF_043381705.1. NCBI lineage: Eukaryota > Metazoa > Arthropoda > Arachnida > Araneae > Theridiidae > Parasteatoda > Parasteatoda tepidariorum. Next base: position 36,318,690 of record NC_092215.1, read on the forward strand.
TACGGCAATTATTACTGTGGAAATTACAGTACATTTAGTTTTTTTGTTCCGTAACATGTTTTGGGAAAAATGAGTTTTAAGGTAGAAAGTACTGTCCCCTCGAGTGTCGGTTTTTTTACCGTAATTTGAACCGGATTTTTTAACAGAGTATAAATGTTAATGTACTTGAACATAATAGTGAAAGAAACATAAATTAAATTATTGGCATTAACTATTTGAAGTCTAACGGAAAAGATAATGAAATTAAAGATAAATTTGATGCATGTTTTGCTGAAAAGTTAAGTATATATATATATATATGGAGTGTTTTATTTTAGCNTATGTGCAAAAAGGCAATAATTTTAATGACAAATGTCTTATTTAATGTTACAAACTATGCTTTGAGTACCTCAGAAAAAAAATACACAATTAATAACTCACATATAAATTAAAATATTTTAAAACGCACGAAATTTTAAGGTTAGAAAATATGTTTTTGTGTATTTGTCAGCATATATCTATGTTTTCATAAACTGAATTTCTTAAATTTACTAAAATGAACCTTTACACTCCTTTACATTTTCTTCATTATTGTCAATCTCAAAAAGTATATAATTCTGTCCGGTAAAAATTTCCAGATCAAATTACAGTAAGAATACTGACACTTAGGGTGCCACTACTTTTTACAGGAACATGCTACGAAACAAAAAAAGTAGTGTAAAATTACTGAATCACTCTTATTAAATATATATTACTGTAACAATTACGGTATACTACTTAACGGAAAAAATGGATTATACGGATGACGCACCCAAAGTGCCGGTTCTTTAAACCGTAATTTTATCCGTAATTTTTTACAGTATGCAGATCTGGCCATTTATATGAATATGAAACGTTATTTATTCAAGAATATTTGCACATTTCACTAATATTTAACATTTATAGACTTAGTAAAAAGTCTTCAATACTTTTTATTGCTAAATTGTCTTAAAGCTATGGATATTTTTATAATTATATTGTTATTTTGGGTTCGGTAAATCATCCTTAGGTCATCCAAGGCCCGACACTGTTTTCTCAAAAAAAAGTTACAAAAACTATGAATGAACTTTACTAAAACTCTAATAACTATAATTGATTGAATTAATATTTAATTTATTAAATATTATAATTAATGATAAAAATAAATAGTATTATAGAAAAAATAATGCAATAATTGTAAATTTCTGGGAATAAAATAAACGTATGTTCTTACTCTCATTTGCCTCACATGTTCACATAGTCGGCAAACGTATCTCATGGACAAATAAGTTGTAGGGAGAAAGAACTGTGGAGAAAACAAAATCGGGAAAAAAAAACGCATCTGATTATTTTCCTGTTCAGCTTGGTAAGATTAAAAAAGGGAAAATTAATAACAGGTTTTGTAACAGAAATCAACAAAAAGTTTAATTTTTGTAAGTTACTTACTTTGTATTTAAATCTTAAATTAAAAGAAAAAAACGAAGCACTGTTTCTCAATAAAGAATCCCCGTGTCAATAAACTAAATAATATTAAATCATTTTATAATTATTTTTTACTGAAATAATTTTAATTATTCATGGAAAAGTTTATATATATATATATATATATAATATACATGCATGAATAAATGTAGATATATCCTCTGTCTAAGAAAATTTATGCTATATACTTAACAGGTCACTTATTTAATTATACGTGGGTAGATTTCTATTCAAAAACATTGAGCAATTAACATAGCATTTGAATTTGAAGTTCATTTATTATCATTAATTGTAGGTGCCATAATTACTCTGTTGTATATCCTGTATGTAAATTCGAACCTCCGATGTATTTGTCTAATGATACAATCTCTAGACTTTAAAGATTTGGCATAGAAACTTATTTCTAAATTAAATGCTTATAATAATATGAAGCGGATTGAAATGTAAAAGTATTAAAATTAATGTTTCGATAATTAATTAGTTTAAATAGCAGTTTTTAAAATGAATGCGTAAAATACAAAATAGTGTTTTTAAAAGGAAGTATAATTTGTGATTTTTTTTACGAAAACAATTGCAACAGGCAGAACGTTACAAAATAAATTAATTTGAAACTATATTTATGAAGCAGCGTTTCGTAAAAACAATAAAAAAAACGTATAATAAAGTGTTAAAAGCAAAGCAAAAAAAAAAAAATTATAATGATTTTGCTTTCTGAAAATAACAGTAATTATAAGCATTATTTTGAGTAAATTATGCTAGTAATTAGAAATTCAAAGCTAATTCAAACGAAGTCAATGTATGTTAATTTTTATAGAACAACAAAATAAATATGAAACCACACACCTTAAAGTCAAGTTTACTATTAAAACAATTTACAAAACTTTCATAAAATAACACAAAATGATAAAAAATAAGTTTGTTCAAGACAATCTGGAACACAGTGAGTAGTAAAAGATTAAAAGCAATGCGTTAAAATATATAATTATAATTAACAAAAATGAAAAAAAATATTTTAATTTGAATATTAAAGAAAAATTAGTGTTTTTGAATTTATTGTTTTTAAATTAAATATGTTTAAATAGATGTTAGTAATTAATTGATTTTAATTAAATATTTTTGGTGCTTTGTTTTGAATTAAATGTTTTTTAATTAAGTGGTTTTAATTCATTGCTAATTAAATCAAGTATAAAAAATTAGTTTTATTATATATTTACAATAATACGATACTTGACTTTTTTTTCAAACCATATATATGTTTGTTAAAATTTATAATTAAAAAATTCGTTCTTTAAATTCTTTGGAAAAAAAGCAAAGATATGACACATTTTTTTTTTCAAAATAAATATGTTTAAAGCAAATAAAAAGAGCAGAAATTCATTGAACTATAAATACGGAAAACGCATAAAACAATAAAGTGTCAGTAATGAATTAAGCAAACATATATAATTCCATTTGCATAATTCCACTTTACTACTAGATAGAAATAAATTTAATTACAAATTTACTTAATTAAGTCATTTATTAATGTATAGATCTCATTTTGTACTCTCCTTACAGGAATTTAGTATATGTCGTTTGGTATTTGTTTTTATTTTTTCAATATGGGTGACTATCTTTCGTTTGTGATAAGATAACGTAATCACTTAAGTATTTGATACACTCCAGAAAGTATACATAATTCATGATGAATTGATTTATCATTAATTATAATTAGAATCAGTGGATATAAAAAGTGAAACGAAGAAAAAAAAACAACTTTTCTGTCATGTTCAAGCGAATTTATTTTTGTCCCCCTTAAAGTATATTTTAATAATATAAAATTGCACAAATGTAATATACGTAATTGCTTATAATAATTTTTCTTTTTTTTATAAATGCATAATTAATATCATTAATTACCTTATGAAGGAAAGCGCAAAGTAAAGAAAATGTCATAAAATGTCCTTTAATATTAAAAACATGATATTACTTTTGTTGTTTTTTGTATTTTAGCATTCGCGATGGAATTCTTTCGTGCTTAAAATAAGAATATTTTTACAAAACATTCAATTATAGGTTTACAGAAATAAAGTTGTTTTTTCTCGATGCCCGTAAATGAAAATAATAGTAAAAGTTACATATTTTAAATGTGTGGCTTTTGAAATTTAATACTTTACTTATATTTCTTTCAATTGATTGTTACTCAATTATTAACATATTTTCTTAAATTTTTTCAATTATTCCTAACAAAACTTTCTTTTAAATAATATATTTAATGTGCACTTTAGTTTCGATTTGAACAGTTGTGTGACTGACTGTTTACCATTAATCAGCATATATAAGTATAGAGTTGTATTTGTAAAACTTGAAATTGCTATCATTTTTAAATTGTTATTGGAAAAAATTGTATGTGCAAAAAGGCAATAATTTTAATGACAAATGTCTTATTTAATGTTACAAACTATGCTTTGAGTACCTCAGAAAAAAAATACACAATTAATAACTCACATATAAATTAAAATATTTTAAAACGCACGAAATTTTAAGGTTAGAAAATATGTTTTTGTGTATTTGTCAGCATATATCTATGTTTTCATAAACTGAATTTCTTAAATTTACTAAAATGAACCTTTACACTCCTTTACATTTTCTTCATTATTGTCAATCTCAAAAAGTATATAATTCTGTCCGGTAAAAATTTACAGATCAAATTACAGTAAGAATACTGACACTTAGGGTGCCACTACTTTTTACAGGAACATGCTACGAAACAAAAAAAGTAGTGTAAAATTACTGAATCACTCTTATTAAATATATATTACTGTAACAATTACGGTATACTACTTAACGGAAAAAATGGATTATACGGATGACGCACCCAAAGTGCCGGTTCTTTAAACCGTAATTTTATCCGTAATTTTTTACAGTATGCAGATCTGGCCATTTATATGAATATGAAACGTTATTTATTCAAGAATATTTGCACATTTCACTAATATTTAACATTTATAGACTTAGTAAAAAGTCTTCAATACTTTTTATTGATAAATTGTCTTAAAGCTATGGATATTTTTATAATTATATTGTTGTTTTGGGTTCGGTAAATCATCCTTAGGTCATCCAAGGCCCGACACTGTTTTCTCAAAAAAAAGTTACAAAAACTATGAATGAACTTTACTAAAACTCTAATAACTATAATTGATTGAATTAATATTTAATTTATTAAATATTATAATTAATGATAAAAATAAATAGTATTATAGAAAAAATAATGCAATAATTGTAAATTTCTGGGAATAAAATAAACGTATGTTCTTACTCTCATTTGCCTCACATGTTCACATAGTCGGCAAACGTATCTCATGGACAAATAAGTTGTAGGGAGAAAGAACTGTGGAGAAAACAAAATCGGGAAAAAAAAACGCATCTGATTATTTTCCTGTTCAGCTTGGTAAGATTAAAAAAGGGAAAATTAATAACAGGTTTTGTAACAGAAATCAACAAAAAGTTTAATTTTTGTAAGTTACTTACTTTGTATTTAAATCTTAAATTAAAAGAAAAAAACGAAGCACTGTTTCTCAATAAAGAATCCCCGTGTCAATAAACTAAATAATATTAAATCATTTTATAATTATTTTTTACTGAAATAATTTTAATTATTCATGGAAAAGTTTATATATATATATATATATATAATATACATGCATGAATAAATGTAGATATATCCTCTGTCTAAGAAAATTTATGCTATATACTTAACAGGTCACTTATTTAATTATACGTGGGTAGATTTCTATTCAAAAACATTGAGCAATTAACATAGCATTTGAATTTGAAGTTCATTTATTATCATTAATTGTAGGTGCCATAATTACTCTGTTGTATTTCAAATTAAGCATACATTGATCACATCAATCTTCCATATATCCTCATGATACCGGAGTACTCCAAAATTCAAGAGGCTTGTAAGTATGGTATAATAAATTGATTTGCTAATTTCATAGACCTATTTATGTATGACAATGCCTTAAGACCAAGCATCTAGTAAATACAATTGTGAATTAGTGTTGATGATGCAATTGTGAATTAGTATTGATGATGTATTTATATCATGTAATTTAATTATATATATCGATATTATATTTGTATAAAAATCATTTTATTATTATCAGCATAATATTATTATCATTATATGACAAAAATAATAATAAAATTATTGATATTACTTTGATCATTATATTCCTTATACTGCGTCTTGTGTTGCTGAAAATATTTTAGCTTCAATGTTGGTGTATACATCGTAGGTAAATTGAAGAATCAGGCTATTTGCAAAGTGCCGACTTCATTTGATAGACTTATTGAAGTGATCCTTGCTATCTCATTAGTGTACAATCTGTCTACGACTAATACATACTCCATTACTATATACAAAATTGCTGAATTGCTATATACACCATAATAGTCATTTGAGTTGATAAACAAACTGCAAGACATGTTTGAAAAAAAACTGAATTGCGTTGTTAAATTTGAAGTATTAAATAGTGATGAACTCTCGTTTTAAGTAATACTATAGTTTTAAGTAATACTATAGTTTTAAATATTCTTGATAAAAAAAATATTACGTCCCAGTTATATATTACTCTTTTACTGATACTTTTGTCTTTGTTTAGGGGATATTTTTATATTTTCTCTTTCCACGGAAACTTAATTTACCAAGAAACAATTATGACAGTAATATGAACAAATCAATGTATATATTATTGCTTATATTTTCTAAAAACATTGTAGGATGCCGTGCTGAAAAATGAAGGAAATTTAATTTAAGAACTTTTGAATTTTCAATTTCATCATCTTGTAATCTTCCAAAAATATTTTAAAAATTTATATAGATGTTCATAAACATTTCGATAAACTTTAAATGTAATTTCGCAGATTAGAGCTATAATGCAGTTTAGCCATTTTACCCCATACTCCATTAAATGTGTGCTTTTAATAGCAATTTTTGAAAAAATTTATGAATTAATATTACTTTATTAACAATAATAAAGCCTATCATATTGCATATTTTTCTTACTTATTCATATATTACTGTTTTATATTATTATTTTTTTTACTTAAAATAGTGGACAAAATTTTAAAAAAAAATTCTAGGAATTTCAATATTTTTATATTCAAAATAGTGAGCTAAGTTTAAGTTCAAATTTTTATTACTTAAATATTCATAAACTTAAGTAAACTTTAGTTCTTTTGGAAACAAAAGAAATTCTGAGAAAGAAAAAAAAGGTTCCTATATATATATATATATANGTTCATTTTAAGAGAGTGAAGTGACTCCACCTACGAATGGGTATCTGTAGCAGTGTATGGGTTATTTTACACGTCTCCGTGACTGAGGTTCACATGTGCCTATCGGGTAACGTTAAACCTCAACACTTCTGGCATCTTTCAGAGAAAATCAAGAATTGTGTGTCAGCCGTTAAAAAAATTAATAAATGCTCAATTTGCGTAGAAGACACTACGCTTTCAGGTTATTTTTTGCAGACTAGAAGGAAGCTCTCGGAATAACGGGGAGAATATCTTATTATTCTTCCTTCCTCAATGGCACGATAGCCCCGGGTGGGCCCTGGCCTTCTCAATCAACTTCCTCCAGGCCTGCCTCCGCCTGGCAGTTGTCTTCCAGTTTGAGACTCTTAAGACTGAAAAGTCTCTTTCCACGCAGTCGGCCCATCATCATTATAATGGGAATAAATAACAACATTCAACTCTCGACAAAATATAATTAAAATCAACCCCTCTTTTGACTATTTATTGTTACTTTTCATATTTTATTTGTTGTTCGCTTTTAATTGTTTGTTTTTCATCCTGCTTCTTTTAGGCTAGCGATCGTTATAATTATGAATTAATATCCGAATAGAGAAATATGTTTCACACAATTACGGATATTAATGGGTATCACAAGTGATTGCTTAATGACGAAATTTTGAAATAAGGAAAATTCTAAGGCGAATTTTCTGGAAAAACTTTTGTCTTTTAAAATGTTTCTTTTGTAAAAAAAGTGTTTTCTTTTTTAAGTTCAAAAAACCTCAAATAATTCAAGAAATATAGAAATAATATCAGAAAAATAATGCTAAATAAATATTGAATTTTACTTTGTGCTGTAATGGATTTGTTTCAACGTTTGGTTTTCGTTTAAACATTTTAAATTTTCGTTAATAAAAATATTTAATTCAAATTTATATTATTTTTTGCACCTTCATTCTGCAAGCTTTACAGTTTTTTTTCTTTCGTTGAAATTTATATATATATAGGGGAGTGTCGGGTACCCCCGCCCACTGTCTTCATATGTATAGAATATTTTTTCGGACATTAATTGTTATATTGAAAAAAGATTATTTTCAAAGTTTCAAGTATTTATGCCGCTGGTAACATGGTAAACAATAATAGTTTTGAAAATATGTTGAATGCAGTAGTCAAATTTTTCAAATTTCTATTTTTTAAGTTAAACTATTCTTTTTTTTTGGTTATTCCTTTTGCATTATTTAATTAGATTATAAAACAATAGAAACATACAAAAATATTGATTATTACTCAATATTATACAGAAATATAAGCAATACTCCTTAAGTGAGCGGGGCTACCCGACACTCCTCTATATATAGATAGATAGATAGATTGGTATTTTATATTTATATATATCCAATTGACACATTTTTACAGATAGAATTTTAAAATATTTTATACGCTTGATATTATATCAGCTGTAAAAGTAAATATAGAAAGTAATCGACTGTATATTTCTTTTTCTGGAAAGTTGAAATATTCTTAGAGAAATCTATGAGACATACTTTCTTCCGTTTTAGTTAATATTTTTTTACATATTTGCAAACCACGAACTGATAAAGCTATATATTTATTCGAAAAAGAATTCTTTTTTGCCCAATTTTTTGGCAATGTTTTTTTGATCTTGAAAAAGACTCCATTAATATTCGATGTTATTTTTCACGTTCAGCAAACCATTTTTTGTTGTTCTGAAAAGTTCTGCATTAATGCGCCTTAGATAATGCTGATAAATTACCTCTGGAGCTATTTTTCATTTCTTTATTCACAGAATATCTGAGTTTGACATATTTGTGTAAAGTCACAAGATAACGTTAGTTATTTTACGGTTTGAAAAATTTTTTACACGAAAATTTATCTTTAATGATTCGGAACTGATTTTTCTGCAAAGACTACAAAACGAGGAACTATATACCATTAAAAATTATACTAACAAGAGTAATGCTAATCAGTGATTTTTGTCATGTGAAAAATGATCTATGAGTAAGCATATACACTCTCTGAAATAAAAATCTCAATATTGACTATTCAGCAATCTATGAGCAGTATTTTGTTAATTTTGAGAATAATTTCATCACGAAATAATGTGATTTATGACGAATGTATGACAAAATTCATAACTAAAATATTTCCTCAATTTGAAATCTTTTCGTTTAGTATTGGGAGAGATTGTTAAATAGAATGACGAAACGATGTTGATGATCAAAAATAAAGAGTGGAAAAAATCGATTGTTCTGTCTGGTTGTCAAGCATATTACAAGTTTTATTGTGAGAAAAAAATAGATCGATGAAATATATCCTTAATTTTGATTAAATTCATTTCCTCGAAGAAGTTACTATAGTTAGTTCATCACTTTGACACAGTTTTTGCTCATAGCATATACCAGGAAGCGGTTTCGGCAAAAACGAAGAAAGTTTTTGATAATCCAGTCATATTTTACAGTGTACGTTGAAATTCCACACTGAGATACAAATTACCGTACTGTTTAGTAATGACATTTATGGCAAAAGAAACAACTGGTCAGTTTAATAAAACCAGCATTTACGGTATTTAAACGCTTCATTTGGTAATTTTAATGGTCATATGATAATGGTTTACCTGAATTTCTTTTTTTTAAATTTATAACTCTTACTATCGCATATTTAGTGAAAAATACTATGAAACAACATTTCTATTGTTAATTTAACCAAAGTTATTACCAAAGCACGTCGGTAAAATTTGCCGAGCTTTTCGTTTATGACATTGAGCCAGAAATACGTTAAATTTCGCAAACTTCTGGTAGTTTTGACCCTACCTTTCTTCTCAGTGTAGTAGCCAAATAAAGTGAGAAAAGTAAGTAAATTGATATGCCGTCTTGAGAAAATTGAATTAAGATGTTAGAATAACAAAGAACAAAAACCTATTACTTTGAACTTCATAACTGAAATAATAATTTTTTAATGGAGTTATGTAACATTAAAAGTCTGCTATGATTAAATTACTGTAAATACTTACCTCAATATTGCTTCAATATTACTGCCTATTCGCAATATAAAACATAAATGCATATCACAACAATACATAATTTTATTCCAGTCTAAAAATAAAGTTATTTTGAGGATATTGGGAATAAAGGCTGCAGTTTTTATGAAAAAAAGTAAATTTTTTTCGAGAATGCCTACTTTCTTTGTAAAATGTGAAAATATATTAACAAGACAGATTGCAATATAATTTAAAGGAATTTATAATCTGTTTTTACAAATGCGTCACTGAAAAATAATAAAAAAGTTTTCAAAATGCAAATATATTCTTAGATTTTTCTTTTAAAGATGTGTCACTGAAAAGCAATAAAACATTTTTCAGAATGTAAAAAGATTCTTAGTTTCTTATTTTAAAGATGCGTCAAACAGTTTTAAACAAGTTTTTTAAAAATACAATATACAGAACTATGAAAAAACAATAGTTTATAGACTATGTCGCTATATCAAATTACTTACTACATTCACTATAATGATGAATGAACAAATTTTTTTCGATATTTCCATACATTAAGAAGGTATAATTTTCAATGTTTCATTTAAAAAAAGAATTTTGAATATCTATAGAAACATATACCTTTGAATAGATAGTCGAAATATATAAAATTAAAAACAATTTAGTAAAAATGAAAATAATTTAGTAAAATTAGTAGATAAAGCAAATTTATACCCAACTAATGGCAAAAGACACGCATACTTATCGAAATTAATAATAATTCATATGAACATGCAAATTTTGAAAGGCAGGCTTACAAAATTAAAAAAAGAAACTAAAAAACTTACTTATCTAATAATACTATCCAAATAAATTTAATCAATGACCTAATATTAATGAAAGCAATTTTTATTTTGTACAGTTTATAACACGCTTAATTAATGGAAGAAACAAAGCGAGTTTTTCAAACAAAAAACTAAATACTTAAAAAAGCGCTCAATTAATTAAAATATACGATTTAATAACTTGGGAATAAAAAGATTAAACTAACACTAAATAATATTTTTGTTAATGAAGGGCTAAAAAAGAAAAAGAAAGAAATATTTGAAGCAGGTGGAAACTAACTTATACGAAATAAAAGTATTTTTATTTAAAATTATAATGAAACAACGTTTTAGCTAGCAGCTAATAAAAAGGGATTAAAACTGCTATTTAAATTTCTTTACAAGTTTTTAAATAAATAAATGTTAAGTCAGAAATTTAATCTTGCTTCGTGCTTAATTAAAATTTACTGTAGATTAAGACTTTCATTATTTAGTATTCTTTGAAAATATTAATAATTTGAAAATGCATTGTTGAATTCTTTTCATTAAAATTTATTTAATTTTTTTCCCTATTAATGTATAGGTACTAATAAAATTCAAATCTATTTTTGCATGATTCAATAAATATTGTTTTTTTGAAGAGTATTATTCTTTTGAATAAAATATCTAGCGACGGTTGCTGCAAAGCCCTCAATTTTTTTCGAGTAAGCGCTAGTCTTTAGGTGAGTATTGTTCTTAGATAATTCTTGTTTTACTCACAAAAAATGAAATTAAAATTTAAAAAACGTTATGAATATTTCAAAAGAATAAACTTAAAATTAATAAGAAATTGTAATAATAATATTAAATCAACAAAAATAATGTAATTTCTTGAAATCATTTTGTTGAAAAAGATGATTAATACTTAAAGCAAAATTATCTGAAAAGTATTGAAAATAAATAAATAATAACTATAAATATTCAATTGGAAAATAAAACGCATTTTCTGTATTTAAAAGGAAATGAAACCTCATATAATAAATTATAGAAAATCATGACATTAAATGCAATTCTATTAAGTCCTAATTTGATTTAAAATTATTTTTCGTCACTTTACCATAACACAATAAATGCCTCAGTAATAAAAGCCTCTACACATCTGAATAAGGAAGCGTTTGTTCAATTTCAACTTAGAATGACGCAATACAACAACGAGAAAAAACAATCTGCGATGTAAATTAATAAAAAAATCTGCGAAATAAATGAACGCTTAAAATTAAAGACAGAAAAATTCGTAATTTTTATGAAATTTATACTTTACTTTAATCTACAAAAATATCTATTTGTTCCTAAAATACGGGCAATCAAACTTAATTATTTCATTTATATTAATCGATTTGTTCTCAAATTCGGAATAACGAATGTCAGACGAATCATAAAGTAGTTTTTTTGTTTTTTTTTAAGGCTGAATATATTTTCATAGGATTGTTTTATAACAAATAGAGATTGTTTAAATTTAGCTCCAATTTAAGAAGTTAAGGTTATTTAAAAAAATGCATTGTATAATCTGAGAAAAAATTGACAAATGAGTCTTAAAATGAATTGATTTTTATTTTCAACTGCTTTAGTTAAATTCAAAATACTGTGCAATTGTGTTAAATTAATTTTTAAAATAATTTTTTTTATAATAGATACGTGTTTTGAAGATATTTTTTTATAAAATAATGCGCTGAAAGGAGTGAAATAATTTTTTATGCAAAATATTATATCACATTGGGAAATATTAATTAAATGTTAAGAGAAATTATAGACTACTACTAGTATTTACAAAACTACTAATATTTACTAAATAATATATTTTTGAACGAAAGCTTTTGAAGCAAAATTTAAAAAAAAATTTAAAATAATAAAAGAAGCATGATTAAATTATAATGAGAAAACCATAAATATTTTTTTTTATTCTTCTTTATTACTTTGCAAAAAAAGAAAAATACATTTACATCAATTTTAAAAGAAGAGTTAAATATTCATCTTCTAGGACTCAAAAATTGCTCAATACCAAAACCCTATTTGCTTGCCTAAACAAAACAAAACAAACAAAAAAATATAAAAAGAAATATCAAAATATATAAATAACAAAACATCTAAATTTATATATTTCAAGTAAAATGACAAAAATATGTTTCAAGCAAAATTTTCTGAAATCATGCAAAATAAATAAAATAAAAAAAAATTCAAAACTGAGAAAAGATAAAAATTTTAAACTAAATAAATGGCACTAGAGGAGAATTTTGCGAAGGATTTAAAATAAGATTTATTGCAGATAATGTAAAATGACCTAAAATCTTGCAATTTATTGAAAATAAAATTATTATTTGATAATTATTTTAGGCCATTTCAAGTGCATTAGTAAAAGCATTATAAAATAAAATATTCAATAAAACTTTTATTTCTTCTTGAAAGACGGATATTAATTTATTATCTTGCATAATAATAAACAGTTGCAAAGTAATAATAACATAATAACAATTAAAAAATGATAAGTACATGTAAATAATTATATTTAACGTGAACAAAATTGTAGAATGTTTTTAATGATTGCAATAACCTTATTAGGGCACGCAATCTAGTTTATATGTTAGCCTTATTTAAAATAAACTATGCTTGGTTCATTTTTTTTTTTAAAAAATATATAAATTCACTTTTAAATATTTCTAAAAAACGCAAAATGCATCTAAAATAATAGTTTGCAATTAGCGTTCATTGTAAATTAAAAGTAAAGTCCATCGTAAAAGAATTTAAAGAGCAAATTAATTGTATTTTAAAATTAAACTGTTGAAATAAATTCATTATTGATTTGAATTTTTATTATAATTATCTGATTTTGAAAATACTCCGCACTGGTAGAATTTTTATTCTGAAATTATGCTAAAATAACCGACAGCAGTATCTAAATTCAATTAGCCGTAAATATTACGGTGAAGAATCTTTTTTACCTTTATGGTTTTTTAACCATTCACAACTACCATGGTTTCAAAACCGTAAAAGCGAAAATTAACTGGGTATTGGATGTAATTTAGCAGCCTTATAGTGCTGCCATCTATGAGTGAATGAGAGTATCGTTTTCTAATATCCCAGGGTCACAAATTGTGGAGTGCATGACACTGGGTACTCTTCATGTGTTGAACAGAATCAGTGAAATATTGTAGTGCCAACACAGGGACTTGAACCCCAGTTCTGTCGGTCATGAGAGCGTCTGATTTGCTCTCCCGAAATGTGTACACATCTGCAAGTAGATTCATTAGGTGGGTATAGTTGATGCAATAAAATTCGAGTTGTTGAACCGTATTATGTAAAAGAAGTCAATAGGCAGTTTTTCCCACAGTTAAAATTTGAATACCTTCTCATTTATGGTTATTTCACTTTTTGCGTTAGAATATCGTAAAATAGCAATTAAATGACTTGTTATTTAACTATTTTTTTCCAAGAAATTTCTAACAGTGTAAATCAAACTTCATTCAAATAAATGAGATTCATATATCATCAAATAACTATTCTCATTCTTTATAGAAGGGGCAAACTAGCCTATTTTTATGGATAAAATGAGTCTATTATACACCAAAGCTTCTATTTCGATTTGGAACTTTTGTTCAGTTTGTATCTATAGTTCTATTCCCATGAGATCATTGCGTGATGAAGTTTTACCCAAAGGGGTTTTGGAGTATTTTTTCCGAACTCCCAGAGGAGCTATCTTAAGCGAAATTTAAATTGGTATAGGCGACACTTCAACAGTTTGACTTTGTAATATAAAACGGGGAAATATTTCACCTTTCGGCTAAAGTTGATGCACTTTAACGGTATAGAATGCTAGGAATTTATATATTTGACTCATTTTGACCGAATATATCTTTTATTAAGTCTAGAGTGAATAAAATCAAATTATAGATCACAATAACTCAGACAATGATCTATGGATACTTCACGAAAACCAATAAATTTGCTTCAAATATTGGGTATATATCATGCTTTATGATTCGAAACGGTATCGGAGGAAAACGGATAAAGTGTCTATTGTCGCAGAAAAATCGTTTCAACGTTAAGCCTTATCGTGCAAATTTATTGCATCCTTAATTAGATGTGATATTATGGCTTGAATTTCATCAAAATTGTAATTAAATTTTGAAAGATTACGTGAACAATCCTTTCTCAGAAAAATCAGCTCTACGTTGATCATAATATTGGAATCTTAAAGCATAGTTTCTTGTTAAATTGCAGCGATCTTAATAATATGCAAAATAGAAAAACATGTTTGTTCAAGCTCTAGGATGTCATTAAGTAATGAATAATGATGTACGGATACTTCCTAAAAGCCAATAAATTTTCTTCAAATAATATTGCGTATATCTTGCACTTTAAAATTCAAAACGGCATAAGAAGAAAATGAATAAAGTATCTAATGTCACAGAAAAATCGTTTCAACAATAAAAAATAATATCGTCCATATTTATTACAACCTTAATTTGTTGTGGTTTGAATTTTATCATAATTGTAGTTAAGTTCTGAAAGAATACAGGAATACAGAAAAATAAGCTCTAGGTTGATCGTAATATTAGGAAACTTTAAGCATAATATTGTGTTAAATTGCATCGGTCTTAATGAGATGCAAAATAGAAAAACATGTTCGTTCAAGCTCTAACATCTCATAAAGTAATGAAGTTTCAGAAAGAATAATTTAGTTCAATGCGATACTGCCCCTTTGATGCAAAAATATATTTTTTATACCTTTTCATTATTTTGTATTAATATAGAACAAAATAAAAGAAAAATATTATATTTAGTTATATAATATTATAATTCATAATTTTATAATTTATATTTTGTAACCAATAATTATATTATATGATATAATTTTATAACCATTTTTTTAATTTATGATTATAAAATTCAGCATGAAACAATGGTATCTTTTTCCGAGTAAAAAGTATTACCTTTTGTAAACACAGTACACTTCCAAACACTTAATTTCTCAAATTTGCACTGTTAATAATTTTCTTTAACATGTTTTTATATGTATTATTTACGTACTTAAAATTTAGTTTTTGTACTAATTGCTTTTTTTCATGTTCATTTTAATTATAAGGACTGTTTTTAATCGAATAATTCATTCTAAGCACAACGTTTGCAGGAAGTTCAGTAGTATTAAATATAATAGAAAAATAAACAATCAGTATTATAAAGATTCAGCCAACTATTTATGTAAAATTGCAAATTTAAGTATCAAACTTTTGAGAGTCACACATAAAATGACGACAGTTTTTTTATTATATAAAGGAAGATACAGTCTTAATTTTGTTTTTCTATTAGTAATACATAATAAATGGTAATTTTTGGAGCTGAGAAAAATTTAAAAGCTTTCAAAAATGATAGCAAAATGTAATCAAAAGCCTAAAAGTAAATAGATAAAATTTGACTCACCAGAAATTCAAAATTTCTGCGAACTCAGTATGTTGGGTCTGATATACTATCGGCGTTGATTATGAAGACACAGTATTTTGTCCTGCAAAATGAAAATAAATATTTTTTAAATTTATTAGACATTCTAAATAAACAACAAAATCAGTATTTTTAAATACAAGTTCATGGGATTTAATGATTTAACATTTTTAAGTTGAAAAATTCAATGTAATTATTGAACTTCAATTAAAATAAATGTCGCAGTATTTTCCGAGAATTATACCAAATAATTTCAAAATTCTTCGAAATAAAATTTAATTACCTCAACTAAATTGCTCAATTTATTTACTTCAAAGATTAAAATGAATAAATGATGTTCTGATAAATGTAAAAATCTCGTTAAAATAAGTTGAAATAATGTGACGAGAAAATAATTTCTCAGATCAATGAAAAATTTATATGAAAATAGTAATTAAACAAACAGTAATATTCCCGTATTTTGAAAGGTAAATGAAAAACAAAAAAATAGTTGTGATTAATATATATATATATTTATAGATATTTAAAACCCTCTAGTTACACTCAATTTGCGCTTTTGTTTTCATATTTTGTAATCTGGCAATCTTGTTGCGAAAACATTTTTAAATCATTCTTGAAAAATTTCCCGTCCATGTAAGTACATCTGATTTCGCTAATCGCTTTATAGTCTATGCTTTATACTGTTTTTATTTTTATTTTATTTTATTTTCAGTTTTTTCATGTTATTTTTACTTATTGTGTTCTATTTTATTTGTTGTAATTTTTGCAAAAAATTTTTTTGAGTGCTCCTCACACATATATTTATANATTTCATTTTTATTATTATTTAAGCTTAATGCTAGTGGAATTGCATCAGTAAAGTAATAATACATATGATGTATTTAACATACAAGAAAACGGTTAAAACCAAGATATTATATATATATATATATATATATAGAGAGAGAGAGAGAGAGAGAGAGAGAGATAGATATAGATAGATATATATAGATATAGATGGATAGATAGATCAAAAAATATGTATTTGCAATAAACTATTCTCATGTGAATTAATTTACGTGAAATTGTTTACCAATCCATTAGCTTAAGTAGTATTTTTCAGCTTAAATGTTCTTAATAAACTAACTTTAAGTTTAAACTGCGTAGGCGAGTGCTTTTAAATAAATTTCCGTGTAAAAACCAAATGAAATTTTCGCATCTAAGAAAAAAAAAACTATATATAAACTGTCTTTTCACGTTTCAAGAATTTCCTGATATTTAGTTGTTTGTTTCGAGTGCAATAAAGTTTTGAAATTGAGACATCAAGAAAATCACCCTTAAGCTCTTATTTTATGCAACCACGATGTTTATCTCGGTTTGAAAAAGTTTCCATGCCTGCACTTTGCAATATTTAGAAGTTTCTGACCTAAATCCCTATTGCCGTTAAAAGATAAAAACTTGCGTGATTTTTTGACAATTTCTTCTATGCCCCGGGGCATAACTGATATTGACGTAGCCTCATAGTTATTTACATCGAAGCTCTTTTTTTATTTATTTTAAACTCCCGAGACGGTGTTATAAAAAAGAAATAAAAATAATCTTTAAAAAAAGAAAAAAAAGAAGAAAAAGAAAAACTGCCCGCTATGCTCTATCTATCACTTTTGTCACAACATCAATTTCGTACTTCGCTGTAGCATGAACCACAGGAATCAACATTATCAGGTATTATTTTTTTCTAATGTTGTTATGAAAAAAAATCGTTTTTTGTATTATTTTTCTGATAGAAATACTTGCGTGTGGAAAGAATTGTGATACGTAGTGGCAGTTTCTGCGAGATCTGTTCTTTTCCTCGCCAAAATGGAAACCATATATTTGAGACAGGAATGGAATTTAAATATTTTTTTCACATAAATAAGGTCAGTTAGTTTCTTCAATATTATATATATTAGATGATGGAGAGATAAATAATGTGCTGTTGTTGTTTCATTTTAAGTAAAATTTAATGTTTAAAATGGATAGCAAAAATCTATTTGTTGTGAGTTTAATTTTCTTATTTACTTTTTTCAGATTTGGCGTTTCTTCCATTCAATTTCTTTTTTAATTTTGGCGATGCTTTTATAATGGAATGAAGGGAAAAATGTGTTAAAAAAGAGAAGGGTATTTCAAAGTATGTTTAATAAAATGTAGTATTTTCATATATTTGCTAAGTTTTGAATTATACATTAAAATTAGAATCCTTATTTCATTATTATATCACATCGCATACACGGAGAAAAAAGTCTTGATAAAATTACCTTGTTGTACTGCAATAACATTTCTCAAAAAAAAACATAATTCTGGTTAATGAAATCAAAATATACTGCATTTAAACTGATCTCTCTCGGAAATTCGAGTTTTCAAAACTATAGTTCGAATTACCACAAATATAGTAAAAAAAAATACAAAAAAGTAAAGTTAACCGAAAAACTGGTTATGTATATATGTATATATTATATATATATATATGTTAAAGTATAAATTATATATATATATATATATATATGTAATACAATAAGTAAATACTTTTGTATTAATAAAAGCATTAAAACTCTTTCGTTTTCATAAAATGTCTTTGTTAAAGAATAAGCGTAGAGAGATTCTATTTTGGGAATTCAAGGCTGAAAACATACCATTGAAATATAAATAGATTTATATTTCAAAGGAAGAGTTATTTTTAGAATC
>NC_092215.1:36340224-36351005 GCF_043381705.1 Parasteatoda tepidariorum
TATATATACAGAAATAATATATACAGAAATAATTTTTAAAGAAATATGAAGAGAGAGTACAGAGCGTCACATTTCGTAAAATCTAGAACTTAAAAAAAAATCATTTCTAAACAGAAATTTAAAAATTTTATTTTAGATCAGCTTACATTCTTAGTTATTGGTCACAGTTAGCATCATCAATCTGAATTCTCTTTCAAAATCCTTTTTTTCTTTAAATGTTTTCCCTTCCTTTCGATCCGTAAAAGCTTAATCAACATACTTGCCATGTCTTTCTGATAAAGTTACGGACTTTTGTTTAATTTTTCTCATTAGTTTTCATTAGGATGTTACTGAGTTTAAAATACACTTTAGTCTTACACACTTTCATATCATTAATATTCCAACGAAATTCCCTGAAGGAAATCAGCGTCAAGTTACTGCATATTATTAACTAAGTATTTACACAATTATCCCTTTAATAGGGAAAATTTTACCCAGAGGAATTTATTTATTATAAATATGCTTTATTTTGTCCAACTTGTTATTTTTTTCAGTCTAAAATGAAGTCATTCACTCGTACCTAATTCCGTCATTTACTCGAGATTAAAAATACTCCCTCCTCATTCATAAGCTTTTAATTCGTGTTAACTTTTTTCCAAGGTAGATGACAGGTTATTTTTTAAATGCTTTTTCTTTCTTTTTTTTTTCAAAAATGCACTTCCGCTGATTTAACCATTTAAGTTAATTTTCCATTTTTTTAAGCAAACTAGGAGATTAAAATGTATCACGGTGTATTCCAGTCATTTATACACTACGTACCGTTACTTTTTAATCCAAAAAGCTACTATCTTATCAGTTTCTTACTTTGAAAAATGTTCGTTTTACAATTTTTGAACTAAATTAATTATATGGGATTAAAAAAAGAAATGGGTGATTTCACACTTCATTCGTTTAGTGCAGCCTTGTGGATGAATATATTTTTTTAAAGCAAATTGAACTAAAAACATTTAACTACCCCAAACTGAATCGATAACTATAACAGGGATATTCTTTCGCTAGTTAGTATTAAAACCATGCTTGTTACAAAAATTGCAAGAATATGATGCTAGGACTACAAAGCATTTCGAAATCTTTTTATCTGATATATATTTTAGAACAGAGAATCTGATATACACTAATAATTGCATTTAAATCACTAAATTATGCTCCAATTAATTAAAAATTGATATTTTAGGGAAAAATGGATTTTATGGAGGATGTACGTTAAGTGCCGTTACTGCATACCATAAAATTGCTTTACGTAACTGTAAAATCACTTTAAGATACTTTATACCATACTTTATACTATGTAGTTATCAAATGCATGACAAAAAATACTAAAATGTGCCAATAAAATATTTTTTCAAGATAGAGTGGTAAAATATTCATTGTATTAGATCTAAGCATTTTATTCGTATTGTTTGGCTTTCCTTTAACTTTTTTAATTTAGGCAAGCTTTTAGCAATAAGGTATTAGTAAGGTTTAGCTCACTTGATATTTATCATAAATATTACTATTGTTATTTTTAATTTTGAAGTGCTACGTGGCAGTTTTATTATGGCCTTTCAATATGTTACATTCGCCATCTTTTGCCTTTAATGTAGTTTTAATTTTGCTTCGCACAGACATTGCATTTAGATCCACGATTGAAGGACAGCGCTTTCCAACAATTTGAAATTGTATCATTATGGACCTAGTTGACAGATGACTCCTATAATCTTCCCCTGTGTAAATAAGATATATGAATCTAGTGATCTGGCCAGCAGAACAAAGAGAAGTCACCATCAGGTACCTGCAGTCCATTACAATATCTGGCCATTGGAGTAAATTATCCTTATTATAGGATTTACTCTTTCATCAGCTATCTTTACGCATAATACCTTCTGTTTGCCATGACCATGAATCAGGATTTAACTGCGTGTCTATTTTAATCTAATTTTCCTTAAGAAGCACTGTAATTCTTCTGTATTGAACTATCAGGTGGATATAAAGTTGTCGGAGATTTTATTATCCACTATGTCAATCTTCATCTATCAAAGATTTCCTCAAGATAGAATCAAGTTAACATGTCTTATATACAAGTGAATTGGTCTTTAATATTTGTAGTGGTAGTTACGCCACAAAGTTACTGCTCTGTGCAAAACTTACAATCGTTAATAGAACAAGTTCCACTTCTCTATGAGTAGTCTGGTTTTCAATCAATTTAAAGAAAATAAAATTTTAAACCCAATATGTAACATAAAGAGATAGGATTACAATATAAAAAGATAGAACTAAAACTGATGCATGTGTGGTTACATCTTACCGAGTAGGTTAAGATAGTCTGGTAAATTGGGAGAAATAACTTCTATGGATACCAACCACGCAAAGCAATCGTAATCAGTTAAACTAATGGTCTTTCTCTTGCATATCCATACGCCCAAGATTTAAAACAAATCGGTAACCAGAAATTGTTTTCAGACGTTAACTAATATCTAACTGTTAGCCACTGCTTAGTACTTTGATGAAAGAAAAACCAAAGTATTTTCTAACTGCAGGTTATTTATTAGTCCATTCCAAAATCAAGGTAATAGATCTTATTTTCTATAACACTAGTAATATATTCTCATAAACATTATTTAGGTGCAAATCCCTTGGATGACATTTCAGCAAAGGACTTACTGTTAAAGATGGCTGCCGTTGACTCCCTTGACTTTAATTCCATAGAGCTTCATGCCTTCACAAAACCTAAAGAGCCATTCCTATCCCATCAGATAGCAACCCCGAGCCCAAGGGATGTGACTAACTCTTTTGGAAGGTAGTTTATCTATATCTTATTGTGGGTGAATCAGGCAGCACCTCTCCCACCCACATTCGATTCTTATTTATATGCCTTCTAAATCACGGGAGACCATTTCATTGCTTCTGTTTGCCCAACGGGAACATAGTTGGTAGCGTAAATTTTTTCAAGCCTTTCTGCTGGTTATTATGAGGCTTTTCCGTTTTAATAAAATTTTTCTACGATTTAGGAATGTAAAATCATTCACTATATGTTGTTATGTAATTCCTTATCTGTCACGGCAACCTTTGTTAGAAGCATAAGAAATTGTTATTAATTCAATACTGCAGTAGTCTTAAGAAAAATGTGCTATACAATTGGATGGCAAAGTTAAAAAAAGCATAAATTGAAATATTGAAAATATTTCTTCATGCATATTTATAATAATTTATTATGAGGTTATTATGAGACTTTTCGGTCTTAATAAAATTTTTCTACGATTTAGGAATGTAAAATATTTCACTATATGTTGTTATGTAATTCCTTATCTGTCATGGCAACTTTTGATAGAAACATAAGAAATTGTTATTAATTCAATGATGCAGTAGTCGTATGAAAAAAGTACTATACAATTGGATGACAAAGTTAAAAAAAGCGTAACTTGAAATATTGAAAATATTTCTTCATACATATTTATAATAATTTATTATGAGGTTATTATGAGGCTTTTCCGTTTTAATAACATTTTTCTGCGACTTAGGAATGTAAAATATTTTACTATATGTTGGTATGTAATTCCTTATCTGTCATGGCAACTTTTGATGGAAACATAAGAAATTGTTATTAATTCAATGATGCAGTAGTCATATGAAAAAAGTACTATACAATTGAATGGCAAATTTAGAAAAAAAAGCATAAATTGAAATATTTAAAATATTTCCTCATACATATTTATAATAATATGTTAAAGAGTTTTTCAGTCTCTCTGCGCGTGGGAGTCTCTCTTATAACTCCAGAACTATTTGTTCTATCATTCTGAAATTTAGACAGCGATTACAAGGGATAATATGTTCATTAGGTCATTAGTTTATTTGGTAGAGCCGCATGAAAATGAAATTTTTTTCATTCATTCACCATTGATAAAAATGAGACTACAGACGATTTTCTTTTTTTCAAATATTATAAAGATTACATCAGTGAAATTAGCCAGCTTATAGGTCTCATTAAAACAGAGGAGATTTTCGCATGATCTTTAGCATTTAAATACTCTTTTATTCGGATGTTAGATTTTATGACAGATAAACTCAACGGTCAGCATTAACATGATAGCATTGACAGATTGCGTCCCCAAATTAGTATTTCTATAGTTATTTGAAACCACGTGTTTGTTTCGTTTATAGTTTGTCTATAAGATCAAATAATTTAAAATCAACAGTAATTGAAATTAAAAATAATTAAATTATGGATGGAAAAACAAAATTAGTGGAGAAATTAAACGAATTCGCAAAAGAAAAACATAAAAAATTGCCATATATTGAATCCAATGAGGTTCAATTAATTTTGGTTAACTGTACAAATTGGCCATATGATTTGGTTAATTCCCATGAAGACTTTGATTATGAAGTTGAAAAATGTGCTAATAAAGCAAAGTTTAAAGATACCGAAGCCAATTTTTAAGTTAGAGGTTTCCGAGCATTACGAATGGAGACTTTTAAAGTAATACCATTTAAACAAAATAAACTACAGAGCAGAAAAGCCGTAATTAAAATTTAATAAAAATTAAATTGAATTTTCTTTTTGCACGTTTGAAGAATTTTGTGTATTACTGAGCAAAAGCTTTCTTTTTTATTACAGATGTGCACAATCAGTTTACCTGCATTTTATTTTCTTAAAGAATCTATAAGTATTAGCTTAATAATAACAAAAGGAAACATAAATAATTTTTATGCAAAAAATGGAGGAAAAAAATTTTTTTAAACGTAATTCTCATTAATTATAAGCAAACTTGTTTGAAGTGAATGTAAAAAATGGAAAAGGTTTTTGAAATGCAATTCTCTTTAATTATGAACAAATTATGTCCATCCAAAACTTGAATCAACTTGTTCAACTTTCAATCCTATATATCATTCGAGATTATAAAAATTATCGATTTTATTTCGTATTCTGTCCTGAGGAACATTCTGAGAAAAACTTTGATCGATTTTGGCCCGGATAGTTTTTTTTTAATTTCAAATATTATCGAATAGCCTTTTGCTTTTCAGTTTTCTTCCTTTTTTTAAGAATTAATTCAATTCGCTTTATCTTCCTCAAGAGAAATTGATTACCATCATTTTTTATTTCTTTAAGAAATGCATGGAGCATGTTAATCGGATATAGTATATGTTTGTTTAGCAAATTGGTTTTTCTTCGAATTACTTTCTTTTTTGCCCCTGTAATCTCAATGCATATTGCATATAATAATGTAAACATCGTATAAACATATTTAAGTACTACCAGTATTTGCTTCGTTTGTTAATATAGTTAAACTGTACAAGTCCATGAAAACTGTAATTTGAAACAAAAAGCTTCTAAATCCGATGCTTTTGCGATTATATCACATTAACATCAATAACGCTTTATTAATTTAATATTAAATTATATTAATCTTTATTCCATAAAACGTGTTTTGCTGCTTCTTTTACTATCTTTGATGATTTACAGAAGAAGCAAAACAAATTTTTGCATATATTTATATTTAATTCAGAGAATTTATAATTTTGGAATTATTTCAGTAGACAAAAAAAATCTGGATACTCAGAATTTGCAAATATATTTTTGTTTTTGACGAAACTGTTTCCAGAGAATTGATCGGAATTAATAACCAGCCAGAATTTTTTTTTTTTGAAAAATTTACTTCCTTACTTTTTTACGGATAGGAATTTTATCAAGAGCATTAGGCTTGCGAAACGCATCTATCAACACAGGTTATTTGAAAATGCTCTTCCTCTCAGATATAAATCTGTGAAAAACGCAATTTTTAACGCAATCTGTAAAAAACGCAATTTCAAGAGTTAATACGTTTTCCGTTCTTTTTTCCCTTTCAAATTTTGGATCCTTTATTTTCCTTAATGTAAAATCAAAAATCAGCAAATATACAGATATTTTTACAAATGTAGTAATATAAACACTATATCTTCATTTATATTCATAACAAACTGAATATTCACTAGTTGTTGTGATTGCATTTCATACAAACAATGATCATATTGTTAAAAAAGTTTGGATTATATTACTGTATAAACTACTGTCACTTTCGATGCATTATCCATAAAGTGCATTTTTACCGTATACCGTAACTTTTAAAGAGATATTTATTTAATTAGAATCATATAATGATTTTACAGTTATTATTAATTTAAAAATTACAGTATATCAGATTTTTATTCCGTTGCATATTCCCTTAAAAATAAACTTTACGGTAAAAAGCACTGGCACGCTAAGTGCCAGTACTTTTTACCTAAATTTGATCCAGAATTGCTTGCAGTACAAATACAGAAGTATACGCGTTACTGTTCAGACTGAGTTAAACGTTAATATATATCGTAATGCCGTGATTAATGTATGTCGAGAGCAGTATTCAAATTGATTTTTCACAGCCGTTACTCATAATTAGGGATTTTTATTACCTTCATACGAAGGTAAATTAGTATAGTATTTGTTTAATTAATAGAATTAGCTTAGTACCTGAATAATTTGTTTCCAAAATGTTCACTTGATTCCCGAGATACAAAAGGAAAAAATTAAAATTAAAAATTTCACAGTTTCAAATAAATAAACATCTAGGATTTGCTTTACTTTAGTATGTTATACATTTTATATAAATTTGACACCACCAAGCATCTCAAGAAATTTTATGTCACAAACTGCAGATATACCGTTTTTTTCCAGTGACTTTTTCTTTCTCTGCAAAAAATGGCAACGTAAGGATGAAATCGTTTTATCGAAATTTCCCATATCCCTCCTTCCTATACCCCCTAGGGGGAGCGCAAAGTAAATAATTTCAAAAACTAGATGCACAACCTATACAATTCATCCATAATTCATAATTCAGCATGATCTCTTTCCTTCTGCCATTAGATCGGGTACTTATTAAGCTTCAGCTTCGCCTCGATCAAGGAAGATTTCGAACGCTTTAATGTAAATCAAGCTCCTCCGAGTTTTAAAAGTCAAAGTCGTCAAAAAATTTAATAAATTGTGCTTTTACGGTTCGGGTAAAAATTGCTATAACCGTACATAGTCATTGGACAGGGTGTACAAATAAAACAAATTGCTTCTCTAAAATATTCTTCTAATAACTGCTGCAGTCTCTTAAACAGCTATAAAGGAGATTTATGCGTAATCTCTGTGTTTAGAAGGCATATTGTGTTTTTAACGACTTAAGGAAAGGAAGCACCTTTTTAGTCTCGATCCCACAATTGCTTAAGTGCGAACAAGCCTGGGTTTTCTCAAAGACCCATTAGATTCCCAAATTTAGAATCGCAAATGAGTTTTCGTACGTAAAAGGGATTGCATTATGGGTTGAAATAAAACAAAGAGTCCCAACCATTCGTCAATAAACGTGCAGCGGGAGTAAGTGAACGTATTTTCTTATGTGTTTACCTCCTTACGTGTTAACAAAAAAAGCTAAAAACATTGCTACAATGTTAAAATTTTCCTTCAAAAATTGCGGTAATATAACTGGCAGCTGTCTGTCCAACCGATTAACCATAAAGTTTGCGAAAAAGAATTTTTTTTCCTTTATAGTATTATAACCATTAATAAAAATATCGTTATAAAACCATAAATACGAAACTATACGGTTTTTTAACCATTTACAACTAGCATTTCTTAAAAACGTAATTATTTTTTAACTAGACATAGAAGCTCGGCTTTTCGTAAGTTAATGGTCATAGGAGAGTGCCGGACACTGGGAATTCTTCACGTGTTGAACGGAATGGAGAAAATATTGTAGAGTCAACACTAGGACTCGAACTCCACCTCTGATGGTCATGAGATTGACAGATGAGCCCGCTCGGCTATGATATGTACGCAGTAGCGACGAACTAAGTAGCTTCATTAGGTGGTTCTAATTGGTGACATAAAATTCTGGTTGTTTAACCGTGTTAGGTGAAAGCAGTTAATAAACAGTTTTTCGTAAACTTAACAGTTTGATTACCACTTCATTTATGGTTATTTGACTGTGTTGATTAAATATGGTAAAATAGCTATGCAATCAATTGTTATTTAGCCATTTCTTCCGAGAAATTTCTAACAGTGTAGTTTACCTAAAATATGGCGAATATTTGAAATAAGCTGTTAATATTATTTTATTAACATTCAGGCTGTGAGTTACTAATGCTTGCTTGCTTGCTTTATTTAGAAAAACTGGGCACCTGGGCCGGGCAGCGGCCCCGATCCCATACATCATGAAAATAATTACATTGAGGTAAAAAAAAATTTAATTTAGCAACATTGTGGTAGCTATAAAAAAAGTCAAGAACTTTGCTTGATAAATTAATATCTAGAAATTTACAATTTAAAAAGTGATAACAATTTGAATTAGGCTGCCGTTGAGGTAACCAATACAAAATTTACAAGCACTTTGCTTGGGTAATTAAACATTTGAAATGAACTCCTGTTGACATATAAATGTAATCATAATGTGTAATATATATACATGAATTGACATAAAAGTATTTACAGAAATTGATACGTATGTTTATAAAATAAGTTTTTTAGAGTTCAATATTGAGAGTTCAGAGTGTTCGAGTTACTAATGCAACAAAACTGCATCAACTTTCTTGATATAAAAATTGAATTGCGCTTGTATTTTACAATGTTATCGAAAATTTCTATTTAATACAGAATAAAAAAAAAGAAATCATACTGCACGTGGAGAAAAGAATTCTGGTAAAATTACCGTACTGTATGGTAATTACATTTTCAGGTAAAAAACATAAAACTTGTTAATAAAACTAAAATATACGGTATTTAAACCATTCACTTTTTACTTTTTATTTTCATATGGCAATGATTAATCAGATATCCTGGTTTTCAAAATTATACGTCTTATTACTACATATTTGGAAAAAATGTAAAACTAAAATTTAATCGGAAAAATGACTTTAATGACATGTTTTAAAGTATCATGATAAAAATACTAAATTTTACCACTTTGGCCATTTTTTATACATATTACAAAAATATATTTTATTGCTAGTTTTTTAAAAAACATTACCAAAGGATTGCTGAAAATTACCGTGATTTTTGGTGCTTCCGTAGTGCCAAAAACACGGTAAATTTCACCATATTTTCTAGTTATGACAATGCTTTTTTCTCAGTGCAATATTTTATCTTGCTGAAATCTACATTTTCATTTTTTTAAATTTATTACTAAAATATTGATACATCATAAACTAATATTATTTAAGATTTTTAAATCTTAAAAGCTTTTTTTGGTCGTCTAGGTGTATGTTTCAGTTATAATAACAACTACTTTAAGAGATCACTGTAATAAGACCGAATACTTATTTTTCTTTATATTTATTCTAAAAATGGTTTATTTTAGTTAATTATTCAAATGTCCAATCAATAGTAACAATTAGAAAACACGATTAATATTCTACATTTCATGGAAATTGTGTTTAAGTGCATGTTTATCTCCTGAATTGGAAAATAAAATAAAAACATGACAAAATGTTTAAGAAGACGATAAAAGTAAACATATACATGCTATTGGAAATAAAAACTTTTTTGAAGGTGTATTTATTTTATTTTTAGAAAAAACAATATCTTAAATTTTTTTCTCACCAATAAGACTAAAAGCTTTATCTTAAATTTTATTTCTCCTATACAATAGTTTTTTCTATGTTTTTGTTTCAAGACATTCTGAACTGAACTTCAAACTAAAGTTTTGACCCTAGCATCTCGAAAAAAGCAATTTATTGGCCCTTCAAGAAACATAGCAAACATAAGATAATGCGACGTTTTTATTAAGCAAGAAGTTTGCTGACATGGCTGTATTCTTTGGAATCTGTCTCAACTGTCAGTAACTTAAGACGGACAATAAAATCGATTCGATTTACTTCCTATCTAACTGAGGAAAACCTACGTACCATAGCATTCCGTGTAAAGCTAAGCCCTCGGCCCTGAAACTAAAAGCTAGATAAATTTTAACGTATGTCAGCAAAACCTCATAAATAAATTACTGATATCAAAGCTATGATAAGATTGCTTTGTTATCACTTTCAAAATTCTGTAATATTTTGCTCAAATTGAAAAAAAAAAGTTAGTGATACTAGATTTAGTTAGAAAAATATTTATGTAATGATGAGGAGTTGTAAAATTATTTTTAAAAACTATATTTTTAGTATGATATTCAAACAAGGAGAAAAAAAATCTGGTAAATTTACCGCACAGTTCAGTAATGTTATTTTTGGTAAGAAAAACTATAATTATGGTAATAAAACCAAAATATACGGAATTTAAACCATTTAATTTGGTATTTTTTCCTTTCATATGATAATGGTTTAACGGAAATTTTGATTTTAAAAATTATATAGTTCTCATCACCACACATTTAGTAAAAAATACAAAACTGAAAAGTAAATTTGTCCGAATAAATAGATTTTTATGCCATGCTGTAATGTATCATGATAAAATTATGATATTTTGCATTATTTATAAATTTTTATCACATATTGTAACACTAGATTTTCTAATTAATTTTAACAAATTTTTTACCAAAGCACAAGAGCCAGAAACACGGTACATTTTATCATATTCTGGTAGTTTTGACCATCCTTTTATTCCAATGCAGCGTAATTCATGATATTTAACCTCATTTTTAACAATTTATTCATGATTTTTAACAGCAACTAAATGTCTCGGTGAATTAAAATTCTTTGAAACATAAACTTGAGAGAAAGTAACTTCATTAATCATGATATATATATATATATATATATATATATATGTTATTATCGGG
>NC_092215.1:36351140-36435579 GCF_043381705.1 Parasteatoda tepidariorum
TATTAATCAGATAGAGTATTGAATTGGCTACAAAATTTAATAACAGTTTTATTTATATGATGTTCCTCAAAATAGTCGCTGAAAAATAAGAGCAAGTAAGCAAAATGATCGTAAAATGATTTGGGAAAAAAAAGAAGGTAGAGTTATTGTACTGTTTGCAAAACAACATGGCGAAATCTGGAATATGAACTGACGGTTTTTAACCGTTGATGATTAGGATGTAAAATAGTGAAGAACCGTTTTGTAATTAAAACAGATTTCAACCGTCAAATATGCAGAAAAAGGACGATGATTTTTTACACTGTTCTCTTTGTTAAGACAAGAAGGAAATCAAAAGCTTGATCACTTTAATATTTAATTTAATATATTATTTTCATATATTTCCAGTCTTTTTTTTAATTCTCAGCAATTGCCATTGTTTTGTAGTCACAAAAAAAGTCAATGTATGAAAAACATCTCTTTTTGATCTGAAAAAATCGTACTATTGCGTAAAAAGTCAAGGTCTTGGCTTAGAAACTAAAACTAGACAAATTTTAACACTACAAAAGAAACGTCATAAATAAATCTCTAGTATCAAAGACATACGATTACTTGGTAATCGCTTTTAAAGTTTCGTAATTCGTTTCTCAAAGTAGAAAAAACTGATATTCAATTTAGCTAAAAAAACATTTATAGGATTGCAGAATAATTGCAGAGAATTACATTTTGGGTTTGACATTTAAATAAGAAATTTTAATTCCAAATCTGAGAGGAAATAATCTCATTCACATATTTATAACTTTATTATCCATTACTTAGCACAAGAGGGAGCTGCTTAAGTCTTAGCTATTTATTAATAGACTTAATTCTTTTCATGACTTGAAAAATAATAATGCAATTTTTTTTTTCACCCTGCCTTTAACCCTTTGATACAGATGGGCTACTGGGGTCCCTTTTATACTTTCTTCTGACATTATAATTGCAAACGTAAGTAAAGTTTTTTTTTTTTTAATTATGAAAAATAGTCTAATAGTTACTAAAAACTTTTTTTATATTATCGGAATTTTATTTGTACTAAAACGCAGAATCATGAAAAAGTTGTATGAAAGGAAAATTTTTATTCATATTTAAAAATTTATCTATAATTGATTTTGTAAATTAAAGAAATTTCAATGATAGATAACTGTTTCTCTTAGATCTAAATAACTGCAAATAAGTGGAAATTTGAAAAATTATTGTTTGGATTTTGTCTTCAACGCAAAAAAAAGGCATTAGTGCTTCCTGCTGTATTTCATAACCATAAGTTATTAAAATACTAAATGTCGTGATTGTCACTAATTTTGAACTGAATCAACATAAAATTAAGGAAAAAATGCGACAAATATGCTTGATAAAAATTCTGTGTCAAAGGGTTCAACTCTCAATTCAATTCAATTCAGTTTTGTTTATTGCTCGACTTTAAAAATTTTTGCATGCAAATTTAAAAATATATTTTCTCAAAGATAATTGTATGGAAATATTTTTAAAATTAGTATCTAATTCCATTATCAAATTTTCAAATTATTGAAAAATATAATTTTATATCTATTTAGCTTTACTTTCTTTGACAGCATAATTTTTGTGCTGAACTGCAATATTTAAGGAAAATTGTTTGAATATTTTTAGGGAAAATTTTTGAGAAACGTTATAATGTTTATACACACGTTTACTCATGTTAGCACATAACAATAAAAGTAATGTTAATGTGCGGCAGATATTAATACATAAAATATAATGCACTTCTATATATAATGTTTATTATATATTGAAGTGCATTGAACAATAACAATGGGCAGTAACTAATCCTGCTCTAGTTTTTTAAACAATAATATATTTCCCTGAAAAACATATTCGGATTTTAAAATCAAGTTTACATTTTTTCGTGATATTTGAACAGGAATTATTGGGTCTGTTACCAATTAATGTTCTGTAAAAAAATGGTCTATATATGAAAAACACCTGTGTAAAAAATAGTATTACATATTTTGCTTATCTGTCTGAATATTTCTTACGTTTGCAAACAATTTATCTTTAAAAAAGCTCTGCGCTTCAAATTATTATCCAATTATAAATAATTTTTACAGTCAATATATTATGTTTGTAGCACTTTCTTGTATCTGCAAAATATGTCCTAATAATAAAACATTTGAGCTGCCACTTTTTTCTCTTTTGAAAAAAAGGAACCTTTCTTTGAAAGGGTATCAAATTCTTGCAATTTCCTAACTGATATGGCTAATGAAATATTTTGCCTTTTCAATAAAAAATAATTTTACTCAAGTTTATTTATTCATTTTTTCTATAATTAATTAATAATTTTTAATTTTAAAATAACAGTTTTTGTTATCATAAATTTAAGTAATAAACCTACTTTAGAGAATCCAATTTCTCCTAGTTCAGTTTTTTAGAATTCCATGTTTTTATCAGAGGCGACCCATAAAAAACCAGCATCAAGTAATTGCTTTCGTGGAGTCGAACTAAAAAAGGAATCTACGAAGAATAAACATCAAAGTAAGCTAATGCGTTATCTCCAAGAAAAAGAAGAATAATTTCTCCAATGTAATTTAGACTGATCGATTTTTTCCTTCTAAAATGGAAAGAAATCGCATTGAATTGGAAGCCAACAATTTTTTTTTCTGTTTCTTGCAAGATCCTATCCAAAACAAGCTATAAATGGTCTAAGCTCGAAGAATATTTGCAACCACATTCCATACGCAAGTCATAAAAGCCAAGGAAGAAGCCATAAAATTACACTTGAGGTACAAAACATTAAAAGTGCTGTAAACTCTTTCCCTACCTCGTTTGATCGCATTTCCCTGTTTAGTAAGTCTAGGCTTTAATTTCGAGAAGAACTAGTCTTTCAGCATTATATTAGTGATGCATTAAAAATCGTCAACAGGGGATTTGAAGCATTACTAACAAGTGTTTAAACTGAAACAAAAGAGGATTTACATCCGCATAAATGTCACTGTTTAGCTAGGAAAATGTCTCAACTTGTTAAGGTAAATGAATCGATAATAATGCATATAATGCTTCAGTACTTCAGTTTCGTCAATGATGTGTTTCGCCATTTAAACTTTTATTGAGCGAAGGTAGAAAAAAGCTATGTAAACTACTTTGAAAGAGATTGCTTGAAAAAGCCATTTCTTAGCGTACTTATAATGATGGCTGTTTTATATTGAATAGTCGGGTAGTATAGGTTTTACATAAAACAATCTACTTAGTAAGAGCTAAATATAGTTTTTTCCCTTCATTTTGGTCTTAAAGCTCTTTACTTAGTATTTTTTTTTTCTTATTTTCCTTTACCTATTATTTGAATTTCTTGGAGAAAGCTGATTTTTTTTGCGGCAAAGTGTTTCTTAAATTTTTAAAAATTTCGTTTAAGATAAATCTTACACAGTGAAAATTCTTGATTATGAACATTTGTGTCACATGAAAATAAATTTTATACTAAATCGAAGAAAAAAAAAGGCATTTTGTTTTTCTAACCAGCTTGTTCGAATTTAACTAGGAAAAAATTATTAAAGAAAATCATCTAGTAAAAAATACGTGTTTAAAGTGTAAAAAATAATATTTATACGTTTAAAAATTATGAAAAATGAGAGCAATATAGTATTGATTTTTTTGAACTGAATAATCGGGTAGCTAATAGACAAGTAATCTAATTAGTAGATTAAGACAAATAAACTAACAATAGTAGTAATTTAGACAAATAATCTACTTAGTAATAGTTAAGTGTAATTTTCCCCTTCCTTCTTTCTCCATTAGGTTTTTTTTTTCTTTTATTCCCTAAACTATTTCAATAAGAATGCTGATTTTATTTAAATATAATTTTTCTTTTATTTAAATATTTCATTAACGCAACGCTCTCTCTCGTAAAATATCTTGACTGTTATTTCAAAAGTATAAAACGAATTCTGTTTGACTATTAAAAAGGTAATTTCGTTTTATAATTTGCTTATTCACATTTAACTAGAGTAAGGCTTAAGGATTTATCAAGAAAACGAATAAGCTTTAAAAGACTACTTAAAATTATACTATACTACTACTACTAAATAATATTAACACTATTATATTAAGAATACTATATTTCTTAATTTACAAAATTAAATAAATAAATGAACAAGAAGGTTCATAATATTATTATATTTCCTGTCCCTTAAGTAATGTCCATAATTAAAGTGATATAATAAACCATAAAAATTGTATCTAGCAAAAAAGTTCCAAAAACCATATCTAGATGGCGCATTGCTGATTTGTAGAAACCATTGCACGAATTTAATAAATTTAAACATCTACTGTTTTCGAAGCATGATCGTTCCGATGCCACCATAGTCCACTAACATCTGGAATCGTGAAATCGCATGATCAACCGTTGAAAGCAGTGCATGCCAAGTAAAACTACGCATGTGGCATGTTGTGCTATTTTTAAGAGCAGAGAAAGATGACATTGGACCACGTTACTCCTAGTCTTCAAGGTACACCGTGGGAAAAAATCGCCAATACATTAGTCTGGGGATTTGGGTGGCCAAGCGTTATATAAAGGCGCCATCTAGAGGAAAGGTTTGGAATTAAAAATTATTTTTTTTGATTGACAA
Organism: Parasteatoda tepidariorum; assembly: GCF_043381705.1. Lineage (NCBI taxonomy): Eukaryota > Metazoa > Arthropoda > Arachnida > Araneae > Theridiidae > Parasteatoda > Parasteatoda tepidariorum. The sequence continues at coordinate 36,355,754 of NC_092215.1, forward strand.
AATTCTCATAATTTCTTTATACCAATACCCACATTTCATTAGATTCTACATTATACTACAAAAGTTCTTGAAAGAGAAAATTATCGCATTACTAAACTAAAACAAACTTAAAATGCCTATAAAAATAATTTTAGTTTAATTAAAGTCATTTTTTTATTCTCCATGGTTCTCCATGGTTATCAATGTCCCGAAGGAATGTTATATATTTTACTTTAAATAAAAAATAGTCAGAATAAATATTTCCTCAAATAATTTTCTTTAAAAAACAAGAAACTGCAGATGATTTAATGCATTTTTTTTTATCTTTTAAAGCTAACATCTCTTTTTTTTCTTAAAAACATTCCAAAGTAAAACTTCTTTTTTTGTTTTCTTTTCAACAGTTTTACAACTAGAGCCATTAAGCACTCGGTTCTTCATAAAACTTTATCTTAAACTATAAAGATGAGGAAATCACTTAACGCAAAGAATTTACAATTTATTCAGATTTTTTTTTTATATATCTTCGAAGATATTTACGATGTTATAAACGAAAAATTTTTTTTTCACTTTTTTATGTATTCTTTGGATTTAATTTGAAATATACACATATGATTAAGAGAAATGTATTTAAAAATTAAACTAGTTAATGCATAAAAAGTGTGAAAAATCGACAATTATCTACAGAGAATTGTTTAAAAACTTAAAAAGTAGTTCAGCAACATTAATAGAGAACCAATGTACAGTTTTTTAATTTTATTTTATTTTATTTTTATTTTTTCATATATTTTTCCAATTATTTTTTAATTAAGGAGAATCTTAAACACTTGCATTTGAAATATTTTAACTTCAATAAATTCCATTTAATTGGGAGTAAACTTATTTTTTTATGGCTAATAGTTTGTAAACTATCGAAGTTCAGTAAAATTTAATTGAATTGAAAGTAATAGTACAGGAAAATATGAAAACGGTAATAAAGCTGTTAATTATGTTTAATTATGATATTGGTTTTATTTTCCGAAATGTTTATTTCAAAACATTTCTTTAATTTTCTATTATATTATTAATTTTAAATCATTAAGATATCTGACTTGTGCAAAAGCTTGATTTCGGACAAATTTTTAAAATTGAGTTTATTATGAACTAAGAATTTCTGTACTAGCTGCCTAAAAATAGCATAGAAACCATTAATTCGGCTAAATTTATCCTTCATTTTTGTAATCTTTGCTTAATATGTGATAGTGAAGACCCTAATTTTGAAAACCAGGATTTTTTGCAAATCCTTATCATATAAACAAAAACAATTGTGAAATGAAAGGTTTAAATACCGTAAATTTCGACTATCTTTTACATAATTATATTTTTTTTTAAATTATTTTTTACCATAAATGTCATTGCCATACTGTGAGGTAAGTTTAAAAGAAAGCTTTTATCTCTGTGTAACCAAATATACTTAAAGTTTCCATAGTCGCAACGTTATTTTAACAACCATTTGAACATTCAAACAGGCATTATTATTCCATTATAGGGACCAAAATTTTATCCTATTTATATTTAATTTTAAGAAAATAGCATCAAAAATAGGTGCAAAATGTCCATAGGTTTCCAAAACAAGATTGTTTTGGTTGAATACCTGCATGTTAAACAAATAAATGGATAAATTTCTATTTAATCATATTTGTGAAAAATGTTTTAACCGTGCATGTTTGTCCTTGGACAAACATCCTTGGTTTGTCCTTGGAATTGTCCTTGGACTGTCTTTTGTTATAACTCAGTTGAATGCTCTTTTATCATTCCTAACTATGACCTTTCATTCTTTACTTTTCATTTGTAACTTTGAATATTATCCATTCTTATTTTTGTTTTGTTTCCTGTGATTTTTTGTTCGTTTCATAACAATTTATTCTTCTCTAGGAGGGAGAATAAGCAAGAAGTAAAATAAGAAAGTTTTTAAAATTTACATTTGAAGTTGGCATAAAATTTACACAACATTTAATTTACATTACATCTACTATACTGTAGTTTACTTATTGTAGTGTAAATTAGAATCAATTACTGTTTTTTACTTATTTAAGTGTCTTTTGCTTTCTACACACATACATATATACATATAATTTGTTATTTATTATGTATACGTGAAAGATTAAAGGAAATTGGAAAGAATTGATTGAAAACGTCTTATTTATATCTTAATGTGTTTACTGTAATCATTACAGTATTTGTTACAGTTCACGACTTAATCTTGCATAATTTATAAAAACCGAAATGTCAAAGAATCATAGATTTTAAAAATAATACTTCAAAAAAGATTTTTGCAGCAAATCAATGGAATATGCAAACAAGCGTAAGTTATTAAACTCCTGTTAGAAAATAAATGCATCAAAGAAACAAAAATATATATATATATTTTAGGCATTTTTAATTTTTTTTTATTTATATTTTAATTTAAATTATGAAATTAAAATATACACAGTTACACTTTAATATATTCTTCTTCTTTTTTTGTAATTCTAATCATATTTGAATATCTACATTTAAAATACCACACATTACTAAAACATTATAGAAGCAACAGATGCATTTGCAATTTAAAAAAGAATATATTATTGAGTTGTGTTATTTTTTGTTTTATTTTTTTATCACTGAAAGCTATTTCCGCGTGTTTTTATTCCCAAACCGCATACAACCTCATCGTTATTCACAGTGAGCTACATTTACATACCTTTTCCCACGCAGGGCCTTAAGTTAGGGAAAAAGTAAAAGAAAAGGGAAAAATCACCAGAAAGAAGTACTGCTATAGAGAGTGCAACCTCTTCATTTTCTTTTTCGAAAGTAATATCGAGTTATTTTTTTCTTCCTTTTCGTTCATCTGTCGTTCTAAGCTGTATAGTAGTGATTCTAGATGTGTAGCCTGGTTTTAGGTGTTTAACCTGAACTTTTCAGCGTCTTTTTATTCTCACACATGGATAAATAAGACTCTTCAAACTGTTTTTTGGCTTTGAGCCAGGTAAACGCCGCTTACTCAAGCACCAAGTAAAGATGGCTTAAAGAATAACCATGTCGCTACAAAAGAAAATGTTTCTTTTACGTTAAAACATTGCTCCTTTTTTCCTAGCTTTCACTTGCATTGAATTGCTTCAGCTAGAAATTTAAATCATTTTTTACCGTTCCACATGTTTCAAAAGGTGGATGCTGGCAATGTTTTTTCTACAAAAGTATTTGGTCTTATCTTTTGAAAGAAGCTTTTATAAAATTTTAAAGCTGCTTCTTTAAAGCTAAGAAAATGTAAATATTTCGTTCTAGCTATATACGTTGCATGTTTTTGTACACTGACCGACTAAGAAACTGAGTGAGTTTAAAACTAATGCTATATTTCAAAATGTAGGCAAACAGATAACATAACAGTAAATTACGCCATTAATGTTTTAATTTATAAGATTGTTCGCTCGTTAAAAGTATATTATTTGAAAAAATAGATTAGCTTAACAAGGTTAAATACTAGTTTATAGGAAAGGAAAACAAGAAGCCTTCGTTTGGAGTATCCAAGGTGATTTAAACCTAATTTGAATAAGAGCTATTTTTCCAGAAAAAAAATAGTTATAAAAAGGAGTAGCATTGCTGCTAAAATGCATGTATCTTTATTCATGCATAAAATTCATAATCTTTAACTTGAAAGAAAACTGAGAACATGAACTTGATGCCTACAGTAGGGTTAAAATATTTTTTTTTAATATTTATTTCCCAATCAGTAAAGTACTTATTCTTTTATATTTTCTCTGTATTCAAAGTATGCTTTAGAAAAAGTTTATATTCAACTACTATGCATTTAAATCGAATAAAAGAACGAAAAAAAGTCACGTGGAATTAGAAAAATTTCAAAACTTGATCTTAAAGGATTTGGTTTAATTGCTAACGCTTCCCTAGAACTACGGTAACGAATTATTGATGATGGACAGAGGTAATTGAATTGAGATGATTGGAAAGTCATACCAGCACATGCGCACACTACGTTACCACAATTTTGATAGAAGAGCAGGCAGTAATATTAATCACCCAGCTTTGCACTACGCTACTTAGTTGTCCAAGTAAACGTGAACTTTTCTGCTTTTGAAACCAAGGTCATTAAATTTGAGTAGACACCAATCAGACGGCAATCCGATCAAACTTTCAGAAAGTACCGCGATGACTAAAACCCTGCTCAAGCCATGGTAGGCGAAGATTTCACTCTTCATGGCGAGGACATCTACAGGTACACCACCTTTAGTGTACTTTTTTTCCGAAAATCTAAAGCAATTTTCCATAATTCATCTTTTAATTCCCTCTTAGCGTACTTAAACACGAATATTAAAGTTTTGGCATTTGGCTGCGAAATTGAAGAAATTTCTTTTATCGAAAAAGTTACTATAAAAGTTAATAAAGCAACAAAGAAGTTACAAATTAGGCCCACGACAGAATTTTTAATTCAACATACTCAGACATACGTAACAATGTGTGCGTTACAGACATATACTGGAAACATATGTGGAAAATGTTGACATCTGATATCGAAATTGAAGACATTTTTTGTCAAACAATCGACCTTAAGAGTAAATGAAACAATAAATAAGTTCAAAACTGGGCTTAAATTAGTGACAGAAATCCTGAAAACCATCATCTTTAAATGCCACACTATAAGGGTTTTCGATTCACGTCTACATGTAAATATGACTGCAGAGTTTTCACTGCTAAAAAATATTTACTTTGCAACGTATACAATTTAACTGTCGAATGAGCTGTGGGACAATGGTTTTGACTTTAATAATAAATAAAACAACAAGGAAGGTAAAATTAGGCTTAAGTCAGTGACAAAAATCCTAAAAAGCATTATTTTTAAATGCTATTACACTAAATGGATTTTTGATTTAGGCGTACGTGCAATCATGACTATATATTTTTAACTACTAAAAATATATTTTTTATGGCATATACAACATAACTGTGTCATGAACGCTGGAACAATAGTTTAAGATTTTCAGTTAAAACATTTTTAGTAAGAGATAGTGCTATCTTTCGTGAATGGCAAAACTAAAATCAATAGAATGAACATTATAGGTCAAAAGCGACGAGATAAAATTTATTGACGATGAGAGTGTTATTACCAAAACTTACTTTTCTGCACTTAAGTGAATAAAAAAAAACTAGAATTGTATTTATAGAGCTTCATGCAACTCACAATCATTCTATGACAAACACACGCTTTTGATTCACTGTTATCGTCTTTACTGACTACTACTTTAACGGTGCTTTTGTGAGAAAGTGGCCTGGGGCAATGTTTCATAGCTGCACATTGTGTATTGGTTGGGAATGTCCCATGTCAGAGAAACTCTGGAATCAATAAACCCTTTGGGCAACTTGGTCAGCGACATATTTGCCCACATTTGAATGCTTAGTTAGCTTGGAGCTGGTTTAAATTTGTAATCTCACTGTGCTTTGAATTTTAAATCTATTCTTAACGCGTAAGCCATTTTTTATGAAATTAAATTTGCGAAAATATCTAGGAGAATATTTATAAGAATTAAATATAAGCGTTCCAATTTTCAGTTTGTTATTAACTAAAATCTAATTTATTTGATTTTAATGTTTAAGAAATGTGTATGTGTTTTAGTGGGTTACATTAATTGAATTTTGTACAGCAAAATGTGCATTTATTCATGCAACTTTTAAAATCAATACACCTTGATGGTTCTATGAGTAATTTTTTGAACTCTGAGAAAAAAATTTGTAGTCAAAACGAACAGAATATGGTGAAATTTACCATGTTTCTGGCTCTATGGGCACACTAAAAAGCTCGATAATTTTGCTTAAGAGCTTTTTTGATGATTTTGTGAAAATAAACAATGAAATATGGTTTCATAATGTGCAATAAAATTTGGTAAATTTATTATGATACCTAAGAGCTTGGCATAAAATCATTTATTCGATTTTACATTTTAAATTTTTAGTTTTCATCAAATGTGAGATAATAAGAACTATAGTTTTGAAAGCCAGAATTTCCGGTAAATCGTAACCATATGAACAAAAAAATTTACAACTGCAAGGTTTAAATAGAGTATATTTTGGTTTTTATTACCGGAATTATGGTGATTTTACGGGGATCCTTTTTCTGCGTGAAAAATAGTTAGGGTAAATAACAGTGCGTATTTTTTAAAATAAAATTAATGTATATATATATTTAAAATTAAGTCTAAATATAAATAATTAGGGCTAAAAAATTTGCTTTCTTTCGATTGCAAATTGAAACAAATAAAAAAAAAACATTTAAAGTTTTAAATAATTATATTCACGACAAAATAAATGAGTACTTTCATTTTAAGCATTGTTGTAGGTGGTCGTCTTTTTCCTTTGGAAATAGATGGCGCTGCTAGTTTTATTGAAAGCTAAATTCGCGAAAGATGCACCCTTAAAAACATTTAGAACGAAAATACTTTTAAATTGCTGTTTGAAAGTTGGTCTCAAGTATAGTTGAATAGTTTCTGAGAAATCCAAGTCAGTTAAAGGCGTATTTTAAAATGTCACTTTATCTACATAAAATTTAAATTCTGTCATTGAAAGTCAGCTAGTTTGAAATTAGGCAAAAAATTGTGCACAATACATTTGAAAGCATTAGAAAATTATTAAATTTAAAATAAGAAAATAATGCATAATAACTAAATAAATTTATTTGATTGCATGAAATAACAATATCATAATTGATTTTTTGCAATTGTGTACAATGGGAGATATGACAAATCGCGTTAAAAATAACTTTTCAAAACTATCAATTTTACTCAAATTTAGTATTTTGCCATATAAAAATATAAGCTTCAAAATCTTGTAAAAAACTGCATACATTACAATTCAAAGTTTTATTAAATAAATTTATAAGGAATAATAAATAATTACTAAAATTTATTTTTTTGCATGGAATTATGTTTAGAGAAACGAATTTTACAATTCTGGGAATTTTTCTCAAAAATTTGTTCAAAAAGTTCCCGAGGTATAGTGAGATACGCTAAATGTTAAAATTAATATTATGGGGTTCAAACTTTGGATAGCTCTCCTTACTAAACTATAAGGAGCACATTTCAAGATTGCTGCTACCCCTTATATTTTGGCGGTGAGAAATCAGAATCCATCGAAAAAAAGGTATATTTTTTCAGAGATAGTAAGTATTCAGAGAGAGTAAGTAGTTGTATCTGATTCCGTAACTTAAAATATCGTCTGCACTAATTTGCATGTTTAAAGTCATCATCTCAAGCCATTAAGAATGCCAAGAACGTGAAAATCCGATCATTAAATCAAAAGCTATTCAAGGCGGTTCGTTTTTTTTATTCATTTTATTTTTTTAATTTCGACTCACTCTAAACCCGACTCTTAAGATGATTCTTTAAAAAAAAAAGGAAATTTCTTTCTGCTGCGAAAGCAATTCATTTGACAATAGTTTAGTGACATTGAATAATGGACTAAATATATTTAAGGATGCTGTAATAATATCTATAATAATCGTAAATAAGCTAGTTTACATATTAGTGATCGTTATCTATAATAGCCATTATTAAATTAAGTCGACTATGGTTATAAATCTCAAATCTTAAGCCAAATATCACATTTATGTTTAAGTCTTATATAATTTTATTTCTTAGTTTGTCCATTCCTTTTCTTTCCGTTTCCTTTAAAAATCTATATAATCAACTCGATTTTATTAATATACCTTCTTTTTAGCTTTATTTTTAAAGGGGGGTCGCATAATAATTCAAGAACATAACTTTTAAGGAATATTTTGAAAGATCGTTCGCTTCACAGCAAGTTAATATTACCAGGAAGGGTTAATCAAATCAAATTATGCTTCCGACTCTAAATGGTCGCATTGCTCACGTAAAATATCCCCGGATGTAAGCGGATGATGCGTTAGAATCAGGCTAACCGTAGAAGGATTTGTTATGTTCCTCTTCATGTTAAAAATGTGGGTTAGTTTGCTCAAATTCTTAATCGAGGATTTTCCTTGTCTTCAGTGTTGGGCTCAAATTTTCAAGGCTGTGAAGTTGAAGTTTGACAGACGTAAACGCAAAAATGGGCCAGTTGTTCAATGCCAGTTATAAAATTAAAAAAAGAGATACTTCGAGCTTTTTTTTGGAAAAAAAATCCTTAAGTGATTGTTTGAATATATTTGCTTGTCTTTGTACGATAATTTCTGAAAAACGAACACCGATAAATCATCACAATTCAATTTTCTAAGAATGATTTGATAAATTCATAAAACGAGAAGTAATCCTTTAAAGAAAATAAATCTTTACATAAAATTATTTTAACTGAAAAAAGGATTCTTTTGGAAGTGTGTATAACATTTAGAGCCAAATGCCTGGCCCATTCTACCATATAGTTATGTTCTACATAGGAAGGTGATGATGACCATTAGACAAAATTAAGGTACATATTAACCAGGACCATGACACGGAATTATAGCACGAAATTTAGGTACGCTTACTATTATATTAATGGTGCGCTGAAATTTTCGAAACCGCTGAAGGGAACTGATTCAAATATAACCAAGTGGAACCAATAGTTTGGAAAAGACTAAAAATACTTCCAATACAGCTAGAATTAAAGCTAAAAAAGTTTTAGAATCGTAAAAATATGTACTGTATTATTATAAAACAAAACTTCAAAATATATGATTTTGAGAAAAAAAAAACCGATAAGTAATCCTTTAAAGGAAATAAATCTATAAATTAGGCCAAATTATCTTAACTATGAAAGGATCCTTATGGAAGTGAATTTACCATTTAGAGCCAAATGCCTGGCTCATTCTACCATATAGTTCTATTCAACAAAGGAAAGTGATGATGACCATTAAACGAAATTAAGGTACATATTAACCAGGTCCATGACACGAAATTATAGTACGAAATTAAGGTACGCTTACTATTATATTTATGGTACGTTGAAATATTCGAAACCGCTGAAAAGAGCAGATTCAAATATTACCAATAGTTTAGAAAAGAATAAAAATATTTCCAATACAGCTAGAATTAAAGCTAAAGAAGTTTTAGAATCGTAAGAGTTTGTACTGTATTATTATAGAACAAAACTTCAAATTATATGATTTTGAAAAAAAAATACCGATAAGTAATCCTTTAAAGGAAATAAATCTATAAATTAGGCCAAATTATCTTAACTATGAAAGGATCCTTATGGAAGTGAATTTACCATTTAGAGCCAAATGCCTGGCTCATTCTACCATATAGTTCTATTCAACATAGGAAAGGATGATAACCATTAAACGAAATTAAGGTACATATTAACCAGATCCATGACACGAAATTATAGTACTAAATTAAGATACGCTTACTATTATATTTATGGTACGTTGAAGTATTCGAAACCGCTGAAAAGAGCAGATTCAAATATAACCAATAGTTTAGAAAAGAATAAAAATATTTCCAATACAGCTAGAATTAAAGCTAAAAAAGTTTTAGAATCGTAAGAGTTTGTACTGTATTATTATTAAACAAAACTTCAAAATATATTATTTTGAAAAAACGTACTGATAAGTAATCCTTTAAAGGAAATAAATCTATAAATTAGGCCAAATTATCTTAACTATGAAGGGATCCTTATGGAAGTGAATTTACCATTTAGACCCAAATGCCTGGGTCATTCTACCATATAGTTCTATTCAACATAGGAAGGTGATGATGACCATGAGATATTTATGGTACGAACAATGGCTTCGTCGAAGCACCAAATTTTCCGATAAGTTGTAATGACTTTGGCTTGTGACTCAGGCGTATGTTTAGTGACTGGAAATTTAGTTCTGATTGGAATCGCCAAGTTCCTCAGTCTAAAGGTAAGGGAGGAAAAATCAATGGACCGTAATCCCCATCCTAGCTTTCCCGTATAATAATAAATAGATGGACAAGTATAAATATATTGATTGATGTTTATTATATAGAATGTTTTAAACATTTTCTCGGAGGCATATTTACTTAAATAACATTTGACAAAACTACTTACATTGTTAAATATGGAAATATTATCAGTTCTTATTCTGCAAATGATTTGTCATATTTTCTATCAAAAATGTCTTATTTAAACAAGGCTCGCATTGTTTTATAGATTAATTTAAACTCTAAAATTTGTGAGTTTTTATATTGTTAGTAATGTAAAAGTATATGTTTGCATAAAATCTTTAAAAATGACTTATTTATTTTCGATCTTATGTAATTATATTAAATCAGTAACAAAATTTTGGTTGAGTTTATTTTGATTTAGATTAGATTTACGTTGTGTTTACGTGAATGTGCAAAATTTGAGAGAAATAGGTTGAATAGTTGCAGAGAAATCGTGCTTTAAATATACGATTTTCTTAAAGTAAATATGACGAAAAAAAAACTGTTTTATGTCTTGCTCTAAGGTATAGTAATAAAACTACAAAATTTTTCCCATTTGCCAAATTTTATCAAGCATTGCACAACATTTTATTGTTAGTTTTAACAAAATCATTTCCGAAGCGCTTTTATAAAAATTACCAAACTTTTTGGCGTTTCCTTAAAGCAGGAAATACGGTTAATTTTACCATAATTTGGTAGATTTGAACATAATGTGTCAATCAGTACAATGTTTCTGAAAAGTGCTTATCCACTATTTCTAACAGCAACTATTTTAGATTTTTCCACTATTTTCCAGTATTTTTTTTTAATTTCAATGACGAGGTAAAAGGGTCTTTCAAAATTTATACGAGTATTTTTAAGGTTTTCGAAAAATATGCTTACCTGGTATGTAATGTATATTTTTTTTTTAATCTGTCGTTGTTTTTCCTTTAGTACGAATGATTGCTTTGGCAATAATAATTTTCATTTTATTTTAGAACCGGTGTTGAACACTCGACACAATGTTCAACTTTGTAGCCTTTTAATTTTGAATGGTTGGTGCGAGTCTCGTGCAGAGTTCGTATCAATCAGCCACCACTGAGATTAAAATCTGAGTCATCTCATTGGGAGGCTAGTGCTCTGTGCCCTGAATCTCCGCGGCTCCTTGACGATTGTCTTGAATGATTTCTTGACGATACATACTTATTCATATTATTGAGCGCTAGCGCTCAATAGTATAAAATATGAGATTTATGTTAAAGTCTGTTTAGATAATTCTGTATTAACACAATTAAACATATTAACAAAATGTAATTATAAAATATAAAGATATTTTATATATTAAAATATAATGATAAATTTTTCATTAAGTAACTGCAATTAAATTTACAAAAACAAATTTTTATCATTAAAGAATTTCAAAAATATATATTAGAAATATTTAAAAGACTCATTATGTACAAATTAACTCCCTTTTTCAAACTATATACTCAACAATAAAAAAACAGAATTAAATATAAAATAAATTGCATTAAAATTTAATTTTGTGTTTATATTTGACCGCAAAATTTTGTTTGTTGTTTATTGAAAATATTTTTAATGCTTCAAATCTTCCCAATACGAATATGAACATCCGTTATGTCGGAGTTGTTTTCATAAGAGAATGATGTGTTCCGGGATAAAAAAAAACTTAAGTTATACAGATAACTGTTTTTTATTTCGAAATGCTCTTTAAAAATTTTAGAGTAAATGACGCATCATCAATCTCAATTTATTTCCGCCATTGAAAGAAGTTTTAAATATAAAAAAGTATTCTGATGCTTTGATGCTCTTCAAACTCCCGCTCCACTTAATGTTTTAAATAAGCTATAAGCTATTCCATTTTTCTTAAAATAAACGTTTATTTTATAAAGAAAACAGTGAAAGTACGAATGTGTAGTTTGTTTGGTTTATTCATTGCTTTTATTCATAGTATATAATATTATTCAATGTAGTATTTGTTTATTTTTACAGTCAACAATATTTATCTAGAATTAGTGTAAAGCTCAAAATTGGAAAAATGATAACTGTACGAGTTTTTATTCCCATTTTATTTACAATTTGAAATGACAAAAATGAATGAGATGAATATATTATTTTGTTTGCTAATGAGTACAAAAATGTATGGTACTTTGCTCATATATTCATTTCAAGTTTTATTTTACAAAAATTAAATTTTAATACGGTAAGTCATTTTTATGTGTTTCGACACATTTACCATTTGTTTTTGTTTGTATTTATGTGCATATAATATGAATGCACATAAAAAATGGCATGAGTTACTGGTACAAATAAAATTAACATATTTTCTATCTATCTCACATGTCCTTAATTGTTATTTCATTTTAAAAATTTATAAATAGTTTCAATTGCATTTAGCTGTATATATGGTTCTTATGCCATGCTATAAAAGTATCATGATAACATTAAAATTTTTTTTCCATATTTCTAAATTTAATCATACATTATAAAACTATATTTTATTGCCATTTTTACCAAAGTCATTACCAAAACAAAAATTAATTTTTGACGCATGTATAGAACAAAGCACGTGGTAAATGTTACTGTATTTTGTTTTTGTATTTGACCATATTTTTCTAAATTTATTAATTTCGGTGATTCATAAACTCCATGACTTTGATTTGTTAATATAATCCTTTGATTTTTCAGAAAATGAAATCTAAGTTGATTAAATTTTGTGTCTTATGCATTACATGATTGTCGTCTAAGTAGGAAACAACACGAATAAGGATTCTAAAAAAAACATGATTTAAATGTGTTTCCAGCCAAACACAACATGTTTTCTGTGAAACAAAAGACCAAAAGGAGTACTAAAAAGAGTTCCTCCATGCATAACTTTTTTTCCAAACTGAGTATCAATTATACGAAAACTTTGGAATATAAAAAAAAAACGAGATTTTTTTTTTTTTTTGAATTTAATACTTTTTTTGCCCTTGATTGGATGCGCAGTTTTACGGTTCACTTCACTAAGCATGCAATCAATTATTTACTAATTTGTTAGTACATTCTAAGCAAATATGTTTTTGTTACCTTGAGTGTTATGAAATTACGGTATTACTTTTTCTTTTAAATTTCATTTTTTTACATACCCAGCGAAATTTAACGGTATATTACTAACTAGGAGAAAAAAAAAATTAAGGTTTCAATAATTATAGATATCATTCTTCACATTTTATTTAAAAATTATAGAAAACATGCCAAATACAAATTATAAAAACAAGTGTAAGCTCTTCCAATATATAATATATAGGTATATTAAACTTATATGTTATTACTTATATATTATATGTTGATTATTATGTAATTATATTGTCCTAATAAATCATTTACCTGCTGAATCATTCTGCAATATGTATGAATTTCTCTCATTAGCATTTATAATTTTCACAATTTTGAAAAAAAAGAAAAAGTTCATAATTTATTGACAGAATGTACAAAGCTTTAGAAAGAGCCTAGCTTACTACTCCAACAATTAAAAATTTACAGATATATGCACAAAAAACTTTCCGCACATATTTTAATCTTTAAATTTGACTAAACCTAGCTTTTGAAAATATATAAGTATATTATAAGTATATAAGTATATTAAACTTATAAGTTATTACTTACATACTATATATTGATTAATATATAATTATATATCTTTAATAAATCATTTTCATATTCAATCATTCTACAATATGTGTGAATTTCTCTTATATGCATTTTTAATTTTCACAATTTTGAATAAAAGAAGAGCTTCGTCCTCACAAAAAGTAAATACATTATTTTCAGAATATACAATCATTTAGAAAGGATCTAACTTGATACTCCAAGAATTAACAAATTTAAAGATGTAGGCACAAAAAAGGTTCTGAGCACACTTTAATCTTTAAATTCGGTTAAAACCATCCTTTGGAAACTTTTCAAATGTAAAAATGTCGACGCCAAAAGTATTCAACAAATTTTTATACTCAGTGACAAAAAAAGATCTAAATTTAACTATTAGTTCCAACCCAAAACTAAATGCTAACACTCATCCACTTTTCCCAGAAATTCCCACTTTCACAAGAAATTCTTAACAAAAGAGTTATACAAAAGACAGCTGCAAAGTTTGCTGCTGTGTCTGCTTCTGTCTACTTCTAAGCACATTTACACTTTCCCAAACCAGCAGTTTATCTCTAAACCTCCCTTCTACTAGTATATGGCTGTATGCCTTCGAGGTGGATCCGTTGGTTTTGATAAATCTAGGCCGGAACTTCTCTAGCTGTCGTGCCATTATTCACTTTCAATTCAGCCTAGAATATCTCGTTAAATACGTTGGATGGTGGTGTTCGGGACTCATGGTCAAAAGATGTAAGATGCTCTTTTTGGTTTGTGTCAGTAGTTGTCGTTTTCTCTTCAATGTTTAAATTCATTCTATGGGGAAAAATATGGTTTTCTAAGCCGATTCTAGGTGTGTCACTAGTTCTTTTAATTCTTTCTTGGTGTGTAATTTATCATTTATGGTTTGACCAGAAAAAGTAACATCGTTCGTTTAGTGACGGTGTTTGAGTTTCTTTGCTGTTGTATGTTTTCAAGCAATATATCCTTTTTAATCTTTGTTTATGAGTATAACTAATTTTTTTAAGAATGTAATTCCAAAATATATTAAACAAAACACTACAAGTTCTTTTAAAATAAATTTTGGACAAACTGAAACATCGCATTTTCAGATAAAAATTTATAATCTTTCTAAGCCGATTCTCGGTGTGTCACTAGTTCTTTTAATTCTTTCTTGGTGTGTAATTTATCATTTATGGTTTGGCCGGAAAAAGTAGCATCGTTCGTTTTGTGACTGTGTTTGAGTCTTTATACTGCTATATGTTTTGAACTAATATATCCTTTTTAATCTTTGTTTATGGGTAGTACGAATTTTCTTAATAATGTAATTCCGAAATATAATAAACAAAACACTATAAGTTCTTTTAAAAAAAAATTTGGGCAAACTGAAACAACGCATTTTCAGAAAAAAAAATTCTAATCTTTGTAAGCCGATTCTCGGCTCGTCACTAGTTCTTTTAATTCTTTCTTGGTGTGTAATTTATCATTTATTGTTTGGCCAGAAAAAGTAACATCGTTCGTTTTGTGACGGTATTTGAGTTTCTTTGCTGTTATATGTTTTTAACCAATATATCCTTTTTAATCTTTGTTTATGAGTATAACGAATTTTTTTAAGAATGTAATTCCAAAATATAATAAACAAAACACTATAAGTTCTTTTAAAATAAATTGTAGATAAATTGAAACAACGCATTTTCAGATAAAAGTTTTTAATTTTTATTGATTTCTTTGGTAATAAAACTGAATAAAAACATGACCATTAATGTATACTCTCTTCAGAATGTTGCGCATGTGCCAAATAAGTTTAAATGAAAGGGCTTGGTGCAATATAAATATCAGGAACACTTTCCCAAAGGATTTGTTTGCTTACACTATCTAAATTTATTCAATTAGATAAGTGTAGTTTTTTAAATTTCTTTTATCTGATTGTGAAAGTGTATAAAACAAAGTATATAATACTACTATGCATAATGATCAGGCAAAATATAAATATTATGAATTTTAAATGGCATGTTATATACAAGAAAGTGTTCGCCTACTCATTAGTCCTTCAGTTTCATAATTCTTAATGTCTGGTATCTATTTCATCGTCACGGTGAATTAACTTATGGGAAATTAAATATACACAGTGAAGTTAATTGGAATTACTGGCTAACTGTTGTTTAGTTGAAGATTAAAGCCATTTCACTTATTTGAATTGTATTCTTATATCTGTATACGAATCATCAAAAAGTGTTAAAAATAACAGTTGAATGTTATATTTTTGCCACTTAAAAAATTTCGTTTTTATTACAGACTTTACATGTATTATTCGTTATGTATTAAAAAGAGGTGAGTACATTATTTGAAAAAAAAATTTTTTTTTATACTGAAAAAAACATAACATTTTCAAACTAAATTAAAGTTCAATTAAATATGATAAATGTGTTTTAACCATTTGCACTCCGAGTACTTCAAAATACTGTTTTAATTAATACACGTGCTAAATCATTTAAAATACATATTACAAATTTTTTTTTTTATAATTCTTTAAATAATATGTTAACTAATTATTAAGGTATAAACTTTTAATTTTCGAGTAGTGACTGTTGATGGCGTGTCAGAGGCAACATAGGAGTGCAAAGGATTAAAATTTTCGATAATTATTTTAACGATGAAACTAACAGTCACAATTGTAATGAAATGCTAGGTAATGAATGTCACAATTGTAATGAATGTATATAAAATGTCACAATTGTAATGAATGTATATAAAATGTCACAATTGTAATGGATGTATATAAAATGCTAGGTGTACAAGAAGAATTTTTTAGAGGAAAACGCTTCCATATAAAAGGAAGCTAAATGTATATTTATAAATATATTTCTTTTTAAAAAAGTGGTAGATCATTTATCCTTAAATATATACATCAGGTGCACCGCTGAATGCTTGCGTATGATTTTAATCACATTTGAAGAATATTTGGCAACAATTGTCGCCCTACTGGCTTGAATACTAAGTATTATATATATTCATCCTAAATTTATGGCTCTTACTTTAGATTGTAACGTACAAGTAGCTTTACTGATTCTCATGTGTATCATATCTTACTGTAATTGTAAATTTTAATGTTAGTGAATAGCAATCATGGTGTCAGTTATTTACACCATTCGTATAAATGAGGGACACTACACCAAGAACTATCCTCGGTTTTCGTGTAGTAGAAAACTGAATGAGACACAACTTTGGTGAAAATTAACAGCCACCATTTTTGGTGTTCCGATACATGAAATTTTGTTACAGTGTATTCGTCTTACAGAATGCTGTCATTTTTATACGTCGTCAATATTTCCCGACAATTTATGAAATGTATGAAATTTTTTGTATATTTATTGTACGCAAAAATATGTTTTGGTTCAATTGCTGACTATACTTTTATTATTACTGACACGTTACGTTATTTTCATTTAAATTATTATAAGTCAATATTTTTTTATATTTGTATTCAAATAAACTGTGTCACCGACAACTATTTCTCTCAAAATTTATTTACACTTCTATTTATTACAGTATGAAGTTATTTTTTTTTCAATTATTTTATTTTCTGGTTAAACTTCCAAGTTTAGTATTTATTAAAAGATTTAAAAACATTAAAAATGGATTATATAAAGAATTTTTTTTATACCATAAATACCTAAATCATAATAAATACATATTAAGTAGAATTTTGCAGTTTGTGCATCATTTTCATTTGATTAACCATAATATGATGATAAAAAATTATATTTATATAAGATTTGTATAATCTAATTCAATATTTGTTTTTAAAGATTCGGTTTCATTAAAGGATTTGTATAAATAAACATTTGTTCTCTGCAACTGGAAACGTTAACATAACAGAAAGTTGTGCAAGAAAAGCAGCATAGAAAAGGAAATTGAATCAAGTATTCGGGATCTGGGAATTCTTTTCTTTGATCATTTTCTTTTCTTTGTAAAGGAAACAGTGTTCATGATCACGTACCTACCAGCTAATTAAGTATAACAATGAAATGAAAAAGATAAAAAAGAACCTTTATCACAATCATCAATTCGATGCGAAGAATTGCTAAAAAGTATCGAAAACGTTCTGTGGTAGATTTGTAAGGATAAGATTCAGAGAAACAAATAATATTTAAGAAAACTAAAACGGAATTTTGTTTAAAGCAGAAACAATTCTGTTGAAGTCTTCTTTGTGTTTCTTTTTTTCATTTCTTTTTGCTTTTCTTTGGAGACTGAAACTACATTTTGGGAGAATAGGTAGCATAAATTGATGCCTTTTTATACTCTTTATAATAATTAAACGTTATTGTTATGCATTTATTTGTGTTAAGTGAATTATAAAAATAAATGGTTCGATTAGAATAATCTGTAATTAAACCAATGATTATAAATATTATTGCTTAACATGTGTTTAGAGAAACGCAAGCATTTTTTAATAGCTTCATCACATTTCTTTCATTTAATTTAAGTTATTTTCCAACTAAGTAAAAATATATCGTTGTAGGTCTATGTTATAAGATTTGCTCTTAAAGCTACAAATATTTTTTTCAAACACAAGTTTAAAAAGGTTATGTATAACAGAGGGTGAAGTGAATGCTGAGACAAACATCTGCACGAGTTCGGATTCATCATCAGAATTAAAATAGCACGGAAACTCATACCCTGAAATGTAATCGACTAAGGGCACTTCTCCAATATGAGCTGTTTAGAAGCACGATAAGAAACGGTTCATAATAGGGCAGAGCTTCTAGAGGCGTATGACGGCATTTCCGGCCATGTGTTTCGATGTAATTTTAATTATGAAATGTATCCTAACTCCCTTAGAAATTCGTTGAAACCTTTAAGTGGCCTATTGTTATTTATAACATTTTTAAACGTGCACATTTCGACAAAAATATACTTAAAATGTCACTTCAAAGAAAACCTGTAGCTAAGAGAATGAAACAGATTGCAAATTTGAAATCAGTGATTTGAAAATATATAAGATCTATTAAAAAAATCTCATGCAGCAGAAGAAAAAAAATGTTCACCAGCGTTATTTTTAAACAAATTAAATCTGCATCGTATAAGATCAAAACATGTATTTTTGTCTTGGCTCTAATATTTGAATCAAAGTATATATTTATAAGAAATGAAGATGAAAATGCAAGTGTTCTAAATATGAAAAATCACGTTTCTTGCATCAAAAACTTCAGAAGATGTTGATCAGGTAGGATGCATAGTGTATATGGTAATGCGTCTTCTGCTTTTTTATTATCAGGGAGGTGACGAATAATATAGATTTATATTTCTTTTCTGCCCTTGGCGTAAAGAAGGGCATGCCATTCATGCGAGACAGACTGAAATCACAGAATATGCTTTCACTTTCTGAAATATATTTTGAAAAAAAAAGTTCCCTGTACTTTTACATATCAGTTGATGACAAAGGCCTTTGAAAGTCCCCCAGCGACATCTGGTGTGGGAATTATAAACGCGCCGCTTGATCAGGGTTTAGCAAACTACATTAGGGTGCTTCGGCATTAGACTTGGTAATAACCAGGAGAACAAGGCAAATACTGGACTATCGAAAGCATCTAGAATTTCCAGCTGCTAGCTGCGAAAAGGAATATAACATGTCCAATGATTTAGGACAAAGGATATTGATCTTCGAAGCCCGCGGTCACCATAGTTTGTGTTTTTCTTTACCCGGGATGGATAGAATCTTTTATTTTATTCTCTTCACTTCTTTTCCTTTTCCCTTTTACCCTTTCTACTTGACATTTCCTTCCAATTTCGAATTTTACTTCAGATGTCATTTTTTGTTTAGTTTCTTCGTTGCTGGGGCTTCAGTTTTCGAAAACCTGTCCCAGAAAGGAAATGATGCCCTATTTCTATAACATTTAAGCGACTTCAAAAGGAAAAAAAAAATATTTCTTTCATGTTATTTGATATTTTATCAAAATGTGGTAAGCAATAAAATAAAAGAGTTTAAATTTTTCACACAAAATAAAAGTTGAAGTACTCAAATCAAATATATTTGTAAAATATCTAAGAAGAGATGAAAAAATAAACAATGTTTTTATAAATTTCGAAAATATTTTCTTGCTGATGAAAATGTTTTTTTCTGTTATTTTTTATTTTTGTTGTCTCTTTTTTTCACTAATTTAAATCTCAATAGCAGTTAACGGCATAAATCAAGTAAAAACATAAAGAGTAAATAATAATAAATAAAACATTAAATTTAATTTGAATAATTATATTCAAACTAAGTTTATATTCCATAATTATAAAGTTTCTCAATCAACGAAAAGTTTTATAACACTTAGTTATGTAAAAAGAAAGATATGTAAAGTTTTGAAAAACGCATGAAAAATAAATAATTAACAGAAATGATTGAATTATAATAATAATTAAGTAATTCAAGTAGTTGGGCAATTGTTAGTCTTATGAAA
This sequence comes from Parasteatoda tepidariorum, assembly GCF_043381705.1. Lineage (NCBI taxonomy): Eukaryota > Metazoa > Arthropoda > Arachnida > Araneae > Theridiidae > Parasteatoda > Parasteatoda tepidariorum. The sequence goes on from NC_092215.1 coordinate 36,375,708, forward strand.
TGGATTTAATTCAGATATTGTTACATTCTTGCATAAAAGTCTTAGCTTAAGTTTGCAATTGCTTTGTTGTAGTTGCTTAGATAGCTTTGACCGAAAAAACAATAACAAGATTAAAATCATCTTTATTACATCAAAAGATGCTCGTTTTTTTAATTTATAAAAGATATATTGCTTGAAAAGTAATATATTTTATTATTCTAAACAGGGAATAAGACTAAACAGTGCTGATCATAATAATTGCATTATTAGATATTTCTGCATAGTGAACTTTCATACTAATCAAATTCTAATCTAAATCGGATTTTAAGTCGCATCTGGTAAACGTACCATGATTTCCATATATTTATTGCTTAAATAATAATAAAAATTTAACAACATGCATATTAAAAAGCAAATAAATCAGTGGAAAATTTAAATTTATATANATATATATATAAAAAGAACATTATTTTTAAGAATCAATACCTAATTTAGGCCAAGACAATACAAGGGTTTTAAGAAATCAATTTGGAATTGATAATGCTCAGTGCATAACACAAAATAATTTCTCTATTATATGCTCATTTTTTCAAAATTTATCCATTTCTGAGCTTTGAATATATTGAGACTGCTATTCAAGATGCATATAAAAATTTTAGCAAGATTCATTGGAGATTAAATCCCAAAAGATTTATTTAGTGAAATAAAGCACGTTAATAATGCGGATAAGAAGTAATTTACTGAAATAATAGGGTTTATTTCTTATTTCTAACGTCCAAATTCATAAAATATGCTATTAGATGTTTGAATTAGAAGCATTATCTAAATACATAATCTTGATTTAGTTACAGGAAAAAAAAACATCCTAGCGAAAACCTAAAAAGGAAAACGCATCTATATACTTACCTCGTGACTTTAACAACGGATATGGAAATTATGTTTGCGCATAAGTTTATATCTTTTGAAGGAAAATTGCAAATTTTCTTCATTAATCTTCTAAGATCAACTTAACAAAGGGTGTTCATTCTTTACATAAGCTAACATAGAAAATACTAGAATAAGGTATCAGCAACTTTCGGCATTTCCTGTGAGGGACTATTTTACCATAATTAATAACTCAGTGCTTGTAACTTTGCTAAAGATCTTTGATATAATATTTATTTTAATAGAAAAATCTCGGAAGTAACTTTAATTGTCTTAAATAGATACACGTACTTGAAGCACTAAACACGTACGCATGAAAATATTTTGTTCAGTGTTTAGCTGAGAATTAAATTAAATTGTTGTTGTATAGGAGGAAATACCTTGCTGTGTTATCATAACCAGCAAATGCATATATTATGAAAAGTATTTTCCGAGCTATAAATTTCAGAAAAGGACTTAATTTGGAAATTTATTTGGAAATTAAATCTGGAATTTCAAATTCATAATCCCAATTCATAATACATCAATAATGATTTGAGTGTTTATTTCACTTTTGGTTGGCAAGTATTTTTTTTTCGAAAATTCATTTATAACTTTTTATTGATTAGTTTTTGCTTCAAAGCACAACAGACAGAATTCAACAAACTTTTTCAGACTCAAAAGATTTTATTTACTTAAGAGGGAAATTTTAAATGGGATTGAAAACTAAATCTGATCGAAAAACAGAAAGCCAACAAACAAAACAAAAAAATTAAATTCCGAAAATGTTCCTTGGGCTCTATAAAATCGGCTGCTTGAGAGCTGCTTAAGTAAGTATTGCTTCCGGTCTGATTTTAGTCGTTTCCTTCAACTGAATTCATTGCATGAAAAAGTGAATTCAGCGGATTGCATCGCTAATCACTAACTCAATCCGTTATAGTTAGATTTATTAACGGAAAAGTAACAATAGTAATCCCCCCTGAAAGGTAACAATAGTAATATTGAAAATTGAAGTAGCTTGATTTTTTTCAAACGATAAATGTGCATTGTTCTGAATATCGCTATCATTAAAAATGTTGTGTCTTTTGGTTCCGTTTGTATATATTTGTATAAACAGTCTACATTCTTTAGTACAAACCTCCATAACAGCAACATTCCCGTTATAACGGTCGATGTTATTCCGAATTCAGTTTGTATTTCCATACACACAATGTTATTTAAATATTCATTAGAACGTCCAATTAGCTGCCATAAGTCATATACAGATGAAGCTCATTACAAGCTCTTATGTATCATTTACAATTTTCCATCAAGTTTTCAGGACTCATTTACAAGCGAAGCTCTAAACCAACTGTCATTTGTAATTAACAAGTGAGGTTCTTAACCAACTGTGATTTGTAATTAACAAGCGAAGTTCTTAATCATCTGTGATTAGTGATTTACAAGAGAAGTTTTTAACCAACTGTGATTTGCAATTTACAACTAAAGCTCTTAACCAACTGCGATTTGTAATTAACAAACGAAGTTCGTAACCAACTGTGATTTGTAATTTACAAGTAAAGTTCGGAACAAGATCCAACGAAGTTCTTAACTTTCATGAGTCATATGCAGGTGCAGGATATACACAATAGGAAATTAGATCATCTTGGTAGTCCTGGAAATATATTTTAAACAAATTCGACATTATATTTATAGATATTGTTTAATATTTCAATATTTTTAATACGTCAGGCTGCTTTTCATAATAAAGGATCAGCTTTATAAATATCAACGATAGAAACTGACACATATGTCGGAAGTCCACCACCGCTGTTCTAAAATGTCCAAGGTTTTTGTAAAGTAATACACACAGTACGAATAAATTTTATAATGAAGCGGTGCGAGAAATTAAATGTTTAAAGATGCATACTTTGTTTAATTATATTGTAATATTTATATAATTTTTTCAAATCTACTTCAAAGTTTAAAATCATTCGAATTACTGGAAATATCTATTCGAATATCTTCTTTTAAAGCAATTATTTTTTTAATACTTTTCAAAAAGAGGATTTATATCCGCTAGATTTATTCACGTTACAAATATAGAGGCTATTTATTTCCCTTTATTTAACTTTAAAGGATATATATTTCAAATCAAACCCATATTTACTTTCACATATGATATAAAAAAGATACTCCATGGGAAAAAATGATACTTTTAGAAAAATCGGGAATGTTTACTTTTGCTTTGAATCTGAAGACTTTTGAGTTTAGAAAGAAGTACTTTGCAGATTTTTTTGCAGTTATTAAAAACAGTGCTAAAATGTTTATAGGAGAAAAATATATTTTAAGAAAGTTAAGGGTACATTTTGCAATATATGTATTATAATTTTTTTTCTTTGAAGATTTAATGTTATTTTTTTAATTTGCAATAATTTTGCTGCATATACCTATTTTCTTAGATTAACCAAAATATATAAATGAAACTAAATTTTTCCTTCCTTACTTGTACAGGTTTTTTTTAATGTTGCACTATTTAATGTTAGTTACATTAATTGTATTTTGCCTCAATTACCATGCACATCTATCTTTTATCCATTAAAGCATTTTTATCTTACTTTTTTTGTCGGGAGTTGAAAATTTAAATTAAAAAGAATTTCATCACCATTCACCACAGTTACCTTATAAAATCAATCAACAGGAAATTATTCTACTAAAATTATTCAACGCTGCTCTTCATCTTCCGACCTAGATTAATGGGATTCTTACCGTATTTTTCAAAACAAATCAATCTTTCAACAAGCAAATTTTTATAGATCCTTCTAATATCCAATTTTCTGCCATTATTTGGATATCTAGTTTTACTTAATTTTACACTTATCGCACCCTAAATGTTTCCCTTCTTTTATTACTTTGTTTAGGCTTGTTTTCCTTTCCGTATTGGTTACTACCAAGTACTTGCTCATATCGTTACTTTTCTACTGTCTTTTAGTGTTTAGACACTATTGTTATTGTTTATCGGACCGAAACTATAGTGTGTTTATTTAAGTACCTTTTTTGTGCTTTACTTATGTTATTATGTTGTTTTTGTTTTATTTCTACGTAACGCAAATTATACCCTATCCTCATTTAGATAAGCCTCAATCAGAGGTCAGAAATCTACGTAAAGTGGTATGCTGTTTTGGTTTTTTGAATTTTTAATATTATGTTTTGACCTGTGTATTTGTTCCAAAATTGTATTCGTAATTAACACGAACTATGTCTTGCAATTTTTTTTATTGAAATCCACGTTATTAACTTTTTTATATAAAATGTAAAAATCTAATCTGGACTAGTGAATCTAGTCTGGACTAATTTAATGTAAAAATCTGATCTGGGCTAGTGAATCTAGTCTGGACTAATCTGGACTAATTTAATATAAAAATCTAATTTGGGCTAGTGAATTTAGTCTGGACTAATCCTGACTAATTTAATATAAGAATATAATTTGGACTAGTGAAAATGTGCACGAACTAGTAATCTTTCTGACTTAATTGACTTAACCTCTACCCTTGAAAAAAATTAAAACGATATTAAATGCGATCAACATGATTATTTTAATGTTAATTTGCAGACAAAATCTTAAAATATAAATAAGCAATTATATCTATCGAAAATATTTCGCAAATAAAAATAAAAACTAAAAAAAAAATTCCCGCTTGCGTTTTTATACTGCAGCCGATATAAGATCAAAATCCACATCATTCTACATCCCTTCGTTTCTTGTCCACCCTGGTGACCTAGAGAAAACCACGCATGCGCGACTACATTCATTATCTCAGCTGTCACCCGCTCTAAGTCCCTAAAGAGATTTTTTGCGATGTTGTATACGAACTTTTTTTCCCTTTTTTTCCAAGCTACTGCTTAGATCGGTAGAGGACCTGCGGTAGGGAAAATGTTAGCTAAAAAGAGATATCCAATCCCAGAGGGTCTCACCCTCAATGTTGCTCGTAATTAAATAGGGTTTCCAGATTTAGGGTGTCAAGAAAGAAATCCTATTATAGTAAATGATCGCCTACCATCTACCGGAAATTTAGTAATTCAAGCGAATTTGAGGGATTTTTAAAATTGGGATCTTAGGGATAAATTTTTTAGAATAATAAATTAACGTTTTTTAATGAGAAAAGAAAACCCGTTTCACGCATGAATATTTCAGAGGATTTTTTTTTATTAAAAAAATGAAAGGGAGAAAATTAAAATGTTTGAAAAAGTAAACAAATGGAATGATTTTATTTCTTACTTTCTCAATACTTTAAACTACGAATTTGATTTTAAGGATAGTTATTTATTTTAACAGACTCTATTTTGAATCGCATCTTTGTTTGATACAGAGAAACCCCAGTTAGTCGAAAATATTAAATGAGTAGTTAAATAAATAAAATAACTTCAATTTTTTCTAAAGTTAGTTTCTACAGTTTTATTGAAATAAAAGTTTGTTATAAATTTTATGTGTGCATGTAAGTTTTATGCTCAGACATTTATTAAAGCAGTTAACGCACCTTTTTTTTTAAATCCAAGCAAGCGTTTCGTATTTATTTATATAGAAATTTTCTCAATTTACAAATTTCTGAAAGAGATGCTTTAACGTTGTTTTATGCATAAAATGCTTCAGGGAAACTTAAGATTTATGCGTTACAATAATTTAGTCGGTTTACATATTTACGGTATTTTTTTGCTAGAAAAAAGACAATTTCGTTTGGATTACACTAAATTCTGAATTTTAGTGTCATTGAATTCAATGTTATTTTTTATAACTTTATAATCGTTGTTGAACAGCCGACCCAAGATTTGGGTTTATGACTACCAATGTTCTACTCCGTAGCCTTGTAGTTTTGAACCTAATCCAGAAGACAAGGGCATCAATTATTGGGAGAAAGGTTGCTTTCGTGGTGAATTTTTTATATCTTACTAACCCACATTTACGTAATATGGAACGTAAAACCATGAAAATATTCCATGGATTGCCTAACGGCAAGGTGACTCTAAACCATGATTCGTCTACAAGTGAGGATATTTAACGTCAGCACTGTAGTCAATGTGAGCCTGGTGCGGAACTCGAATCGACCATCAATCATTGAGATTTAAATCCGGTTCACCTGATTGGAAGTTGAGCTGTCTATCCCCAGTAAGTTATTAGAGTTTTCTTCAAAAAAAGACATCTAAATAAATTTTAAAAAGTGACATAGTTGTAATATTTAAAATATTTATTTATTTATAAATGTTAACATTACATAAAAAAGATTGGAAGAAGAAAACATAACTAAAATGTGTAACTAATAATTTGGAAAATTTAAAGAAATGTTTTTTTTTTCCTTTTAAAATTAGTTCTCTTTATTTTCCCTTTTTTAGGCAGGCATTTGTCATTTTTTATATCTATTTTCTAATCGACTATAACTGTTTAAAAATAAATTATATATCTCAGTTCATAATAGAAGTATTTATTAATTGAATGTATTATAGTATACCATTAATTGAATGAAATTAACTACTTCAAATAAACATTAATAATTGCTATTTATAAGTAAAATTTGAACCACTTAAATATGAGTTACCAATGCTCTTTAGGATTGCAAAATATAAAATAACGATTTTGAAACTACTCCTTAGACCCCTAGTGCATTGTACCTTCTATTAAAAAGACACAATATTTAGTCTGTGTAAGGGTTAGGCCTGTGTAGGGGTTAGGGAACTGCCCTTGCATCATAAAGGTTCTGGGTTCGAATCCCGGGGCAAGGCATGGATGTTCTTTTCTCCTCTGTACTATCTGTCCCTTCTGTGGGAGCAACGTTGGTCCTCCTAATATGGTGCCCCTGAAAGAGAGACCAACAAATCTGTCCTGTAAATGTCTGATTTGACGGATGTTAACACAGGTGGGCATTGGGAAAAAAAAATTTAATACTCCAAATTACTCTTTTGAATTCTTATCTTTAAACACTTCTAAATATAAAATAAATCAATATTGCACACATTAGAGTACTATGAATTAAAAAAACCAATTATAATTGAAAATGCATATCGTATTTTAAAATTCACCTAGCATGATTTTTTTTAATAATGCTAATATTGTTAAAATAGAAAACTATGATCCTCATTTAATTAAATTCAGGCAACAATTTTTGTATAAATTTTATTCAGCAATATTCATCATGTCAATAATATATGTGAAACGAAGTAACTATTTATCCAAAAGAAGTATAAATCAAATATCTCTATTTTTTCTCTTTTTTACATTTGCCTAGACATAAAATGACTGCAATGAAAGGAATCAATTTAGTCACTCATACAACAAAAATTCCGTTTTTTCAGTCAATTACGCTAAAAAAATTCGTTTAGTTTATTTTTTTTACACGCACACGTCACTCCTAATGGAATTAAGCANCATTTGCCTAGACATAAAATGACTGCAATGAAAGGAATAAATTTAGTCATTCATACAACAAAAATTCCGTTTTTTCAGTCAATTACGCTAAAAAAATTCGTTTAGTTTATTTTTTTTACACGCACACGTCACTCCTAATGGAATTAAGCATTACTTTTGATTCGTTTAATTTAACCCAGCTATTTAATGCTTTGCCATTATGTTATTATCCAACATCTAAAAAATTACAAGCGTTTATTTAGTTTTAACTGAAGTCTCAATCGACCGATTATCAGATAGTTAGTTCTTTAAGTACGAACATTACTTTGTACTAGGGTAGACTTTTGGGAGCATTTACGAACCCAATCCTGTTATTTGTCAATCAATCTCTAATAAAAACAAACTGTTACCAGCAATCTTTCCACTGATGGTATTCTTCAGCTGGTGTCATTTTATGAGACACGAACCCTTCTGAATTGTTTTTGTGGCTTCCATAAAGGATGTAGATAATAGAAATACGACACACTTGTGTCGCAAAAACGAAAGTGCAAATATATTATCCGATTTTGCAATTCAATGGACCCTGATGCCTCTTTTATGATGTTTAGTTGATTTCTAGAGGAAGATAAAACTCTTAAGTGCAATGAAATTACCAGCGGATAACGTGGAGTCAGTGTTTCGATATAAGTTTGATATAGTAAATGTATCACTGAGAAAAAAAATATGGGTAAAACTACCAGAATGTGGTTAAATTTGCTGTATTTCACGTTCATTGGGAGCACCAAAAAGCTCGGTAATTTGTACTAAGGAGCTTTGGTAATCATTTTGGTTAAATTACCAATAAAATATGGTTTAATAATATGTGATAAAATTTGGTAAATGAGGTAATATTTGGTAATTTTATCGAAATATTTTAGAGTATGGCATAAAAACCGCTGAACTTACTTTTCAGTTTTTTTTCTTCTTTCTAAGTTTTATTTTTTTGTCAATAGAAAAAGTTTTTATTTGACGTAAAAATGCGTCTGACACTCGTGTATGCTTTTATTTATACGATTTCCATCATAAGCTCGTTCCTGAAAATTCTCAAACACTGAAATTCGCTTTTCTCATATACAGTTTTCTTGCACATAAACTGCAGCCTTGATTTACATATAAATTAAATATAATGTTCAATCAACATCTTAACAAATAATTCGCAAAAATATTTCTTAAAAGCTACTTCGAATTAATTCATTATAATAAACATTAATAATACTAGTGCTTTATGATTAATAGTACATAATATTGCATTTTGTTATATGGCGTATATTGTAAACGTTTTCTTACTATTAATTTGCATTAAGATAAAGAGTACTATAATTTTTTAATTCATGATTTAGCATCATATTGTATTCTGATCTATATTTTTAACCCACTATTAGTTTAGAAATTAGGCATAATTGGGCGAATGTTTCTCCCCAATACACTATTTCCCCATGTAACCGGTTTTGCTATGCAGAGAAGACTGCTATTTAAGATACGACATTTTACTCGCAGAACCGTCATTGGTTAAAAATGACAAGTGAAACACTTTTAAATGATGACTTAAAATCACAGTAATCTAACTACTAAAAATTTATGTCATATTAGGATGCACTTTTATTTTTTGTCTGCATTTGTAAAATAACTGAAAGTTGCATTATTTTAAATTAGTATTACTTTAAATAGAGTCTTAGTGATAGAGTAAAGCTTCTCAATGGGCAGTTTTACATAAAATAGTGACAATTATGCAGTTTTTATTTTTAAATGAAAGACTGAATTTAGACTTAGCAATCAATGTTTAGATGAAAATTATTTACTAAACAAGTATATATATATATATATATATATATATATATACATATATATTCCAAGTTTATATATACCTACATAAACTTGGCTTACAAGTATATATATTTCAAGTTTACAAATATATGTTGAACCGAGGACAACATATATTGCGTATAATAATAATAATAACATTAATAATAATAATAATAATTATTATTATTATTGTTAGAATTCTTATAAATTAGAAGAATTTTTTAAAAAAACTAGCATATTCAGGATTTTAAAGAATTTTTTAACCCACTGGCAGTTTAGCTAATAAGCAAAATTGGAAAATGTTTCTCCCCTAGACACTATTCCTCTCACTATTAACATGAAAAAATGCGCCTTTTTATGTGCAGAGCCGCAGTCAGTAAGTTAAATGATAAAAAGAAAAATGTTAACAAATATCGGCCGATCATTATTGATGTCAAGAAGAGAAGAGGGAATAAAATCCTCAAAAATGAGTTTATTTTAGCCTAATTACAAAAAAAAGCATTATTTTTACCACCTTCAGTTTCTTTTCTTTAATTTTTTCTTAGTTGTTATAAACTTCAATTGCGATTTGGAAATTTTAAGTCGCTATGTTTTTCCTAACACAAACAATTATTCGTTATCTCGTGAGTTTTTTTATACTAATTTCTCAATCACATTCTCATTACTTAAAATATAAAGTAAGGGTAGATATTACAGAACACTCTGCTTGTATTAACCCCGAAAAAGATGAAACAGGTTAAAAACTTATTTTGTGAACAAACTGATATTGATCATAACTATATACGCAATTCAAATTAAAACAGTTTTATTTATTAATATATTTTTATAAAAATCAATGTTTGGCATTGTTAAGATTTGGAAGAAAAAATAATTCTCAAAAATAAATATTTGATGTAGTAAATATAGCTATTTTATTATACGAGAAGTTGTAATAGTTATAATATAATGGAAAAGGCAAATAAAAATTGGCAAACAAAATGTACTTTATTTGATTTTGTAGACAAAACAGAACATTTTAAATGTTTCCGCTGTATTTGGAAAAGTGTCAAAACTTTAAAAAAACAATGTAGCGCAAAATATTTTTTCTAAGGTTTAAATAAATTTACGACTGGAAGATTCTTAAATTTATCAGAGGAAAATAAATATTTATATTTACTTTATTTATATTATCATAATAGCCTATTTGTTGTTTTTATTTTGCAAGGATATTTCTTTAAAAAATCATACCAAATCGTCGTAAGTTTTTTTGTAATCTTTCTTTACAACTTCAAAAACTTTATAATAGAATGCTATCCATAACGTCAACAAGAAAGCGTCCCTCTTTCAATGCTGATGTGATCACATAAAACAATGGCTTGGACTGGCTCCAAAAAACTAATATGCTCCTCATAAGGACTTTGTGACAATAGGAAGATAAACATTTCGTCATGGGAATGTCACAATGGTATTAAAAATATAATAAGTACACTTCTAAGCATAATCAAAAATATTGAAGCTAATTTTTTAAAATTTTATTTCATTTTTGATACGTCATCAGTTTAGATATATCGCTGAAAATATTTTTCAAAAGAATTAAAAAAAGAGATTATTAACTGTAGTATAAAAGTCGTGAGAAACAATGCACATGATGTGCCACATAAAAACTGAAAAAAAATTGGAATAAAAATTCTTTTGGTATAGTTTATGAACAGAAATATACACGAATAAAACAATTCTGGTAAAATTTCTGTACTGTATGGTAATGACATTTCTGCAAACGAAAACAAAATATAAGGTATTTAAACGATTCTATTGGTAATTTTTTCGTTCATATGGTGACAGTTAACCAGAAATTCTGATTTTCAAAATTATAATACTTAATACAACACATTCAGTAATGATACAAAACTGAAAAGTAAATTTAACCAGATAAGTGATTTTTCGCCATGCTCTAAGGTATCATTATAAAAATAGCAAATTTTACCATATTTACCAAATTTTGTTATAGATTATAAAACCATATTTTATTGCTAAATTTAACAAAAGAATTTCTAAAGCACTTACTACCTTTCAAAGCACTTACTACTAAAATCTAACGAGCTTTTTGGTGTTGCCATAGAGTCAGAAACACGGCAAATTTTACCGTTTTATGGTAGTTTGAGTCATACTCTTTTTCTCAGTGTCCCTATATGAAAGATAAAGAGTTTTAAAAAAAATTAGATGCCAATGGTTTTGGCGGTAAGAAATGATTATCCTCTAGCTATAATGTTATGCTTGTGTTTAATTTATACATAGTGTTTAATATCTATATATATATATATATATATATATATATATATCGATATATTGAAATTATATAAGTTAAAATAGCAAAACTTAAATAGTTGTNTGTGTGTGTATATATATATATATGGACTTTAAACAAAACTCTGATGCCTCTACATTTTTAGGCATATATGTATATATATTAACCCCTTTATATGCATTCATACTACTTTTAAATGCAAGATGTTCCTTAATTATTGCTCTTAACATATTTTTCAAATTCTTTTAAAAATGAATTAAAAACAGAATCGGTATATTGAAAACTGCAAACGCAGAAAGCATAGAAAAATGTCCTATCGAAATCTGGTGAATCTGTTGCAAGGATGACGGAATTAAAGTAAAGTGCTTTAAAGAACTTGGTCATGATTCAATTTCTCACTGATTCACAAGACGATCAAACATCTTTTGATGTTTTTAAATCCATCTTCCTAAATAATGATTAGTCAAATTCCGATCATTTCTTTTCTAAATCCTTATTTCTTGGATGACAGTCAGTAAGCACTAATGTGCATAATGTTTATTTTTTGATCTCACTTATAACAAATACTCGCTACTGAGAAAAGAAGTAAGGTCAAAATATTTGAGAATAGGGTAAAATTCGTCTTAACACCAAAAAGTACGGTAACTTTCACCGAAGCACTTTAGTAATGAATTTGATAACATTAACACTAAAATATGATTTTATAACATGTGGTAAAATTTGATAATTTTGTCACGATACCTTAGAGCATGGTATAAATACCATTTATTTGATTATTGTTACTTTTCGGTTTTGTATTTGTTTAAATGTGTAACAATACGAACTCTAATTTGAAAACCTGATATTTCTGGCAACCGTTATCATATGAATGAAAAAACTACCAAGTGAAGGAATTTGAAGACCGTATATTCAAGTTTTATTAAGCGAAATTACTTTTAAAAAAATAAAAGTGTATATACTAAAAAATAATACTTTATAGTACATATGTTAATTTTATCCGATTTTTTTTTCTTCATTGAAAATTATATAATAAATCTTATGATTATGGATCACTATGCACATAAAAAAACAGAAGAAAAAATTTTTTTTTCTTAAAACGTAATATAAAATTGAATAAAATAAAAAAATTATCCAGTAGTTAAAAAAAATGCTCAGACATTATTTATCACAAAAATGATAGTCTGACAGTAAGAAAACTTTATTTAAGACTCTAAACCAATATAAAATTACTATAAACGGATATACTGAAAGACAAGGATTCCCCACAAAGTTTATTTCTAACTATAAAACAACAAATACAGTACCTATCCAGTTGTCATTTCACTTGACTGAATTTCTTTCGTAATTGGATATTTTTTTATTTGATACCCCTAAAATCATTTCCTTGTAAAATGATTTAAAATGGAATAAAAGTGTAGATAAAATATATCTGTATGAGTAAAACCAGTTTTTAAAAACCATCTTGAGTTGAGAATACTATGGGTACAAATAAGAACTCGCTACTTTCAAAGATAATAGCGTAGATGAAAAGAGAACGTTCTGTTCTGATGCCAAATCATGAATTTTAGATTTGTGAAATCCACTAGACGAATCAATTGGATCTTTGTCCCAAAGGATTCTTTTCCCTTTTCTATTCATTAGCTAGTTCTATCTTTTCTTCTTCTAAGCAACTGTAATTACCATCCTGATCAGTTTTTGGCCACAAGAGGTTTAAGAGACCCAGGAATCGATTTTCGGAGAATTTTTATTTTATTTTATATTAATTCTTTTTTTAAATAATTCGTAAACTACTATGTATGGCATTAAAATATTTTCTGCTGTTCAAGGAAAAATTAATATTAATGTCGTTGAGTTTAGAACAGTTTTATTATCATTTTAGTTTATCTGTTATGCCTTCAGTACTCGGTTTGGAATTAGCTTTTTCAATACAATGTTGAGTCGTTGTGAATTAATTGTTAGTTTAAAGGAAATAAAGCTATATATATATATATATATATATATACAATTTTATGTTGAAAGTTTTATCTTCAAAATTTTTTTTTCTATTTCACCCAAGAAGTAGTAAAAAAAAATCTGCAGAGCCCTTGACCATGCTGCATTGTTTCTGCTGCNTTTCTAAAATGAAGAAATATTTTGAAAAACGAAATTTGTAATAAAGTAATTTTGTAGCGCGTAATAACGTAATTTTCTGAATATTATATAATATTCATATTAATTCCAAACGTAGTAATGAAATGTTCATGGGGGTGCTTAAAAAAAGTTTGTTATCGGAGGACAATTTCGTAATTTCAATTTGTTATGTTTAGCCCGGGTTTCTTACGGAGCTTTAAAAAAATTTTAAAAAAAACATATTTTTAAAACAATATATTAAATAATTTGAAAAAAGCTTAGTAGTTGGCAGCATTGTTTGGCTTATAAAAAAAAAGAAAAAAAAACTTTCAAATAGAAAAAAAAGATGTTTTTTTTTTAAAAAAAAATGGAATTATTATTTTTGTTTGACGCATGCAAAACTGAAATCAATTTAAAAAAAAGAACTAATTTTTTATTGCTGTTATTTTAAAAAATAATTTTTCAAGTTCTCTGATGACGGTACCGACAAATCTAAACAATATGTATATATAAATAAATATATATATATATATTAGATTTGGACGAGCAGCTTTTATGAGTTTAAGTTATGTTTGCATTGCTACGCACTGCGTGTCTATGCACTACTGATGCGTTTCCGAGACGGTATCGATTTCTTGTATCACTGAGTAATGATGGCTTAGTGGCTAAGACACTCGACTGTCATTGGGAAGAACTGGGGTTCGCTCCCCATCAGTGGCGGCTTGAAGTTGCAAATGTCAAAATGCTGCAATCATGTTGTTAATTACGCAATCGCGGAGTTATAACAAACCCGTTAACCCGTTGTGGAATCCGCTATGGGCTGTAGCTTGAATACCTTAATTAATTACTCGAGATAAAATATTCATGTTTTTAAGAGGAGCTTTATTGCTATTCTTATTTATTTGTAGCCTTTCCTTTCAGTATTTAGATTAACATATATTTTTTTTAATCTTTTCTCTTTTTGAATAAAGAATTTGTTCGCAAGAGAAGTATTCCCAATTATAATTAGAACTATTTATCAATTAATTGAAAGTAATAAAATACAGATCATTGTGATTGATATGATCGTGATTACACAATAACAGAATTTAATTCGAATATAAAATAATAACAGAACATGAGGATCCACTTGGAATATAAACGTAAAAAATGACACACTTATAAATGTTTAGAGTATGGATCACATCTATATTTGCGAGAAAGCTCACAATATCATTGAGTGATTTTATTTATTTTATAACCGTCGTTGAACAGCCGACCCAATCTTATGGGTTTTCGACTCTTAATGCTCAACTCCCCAGCCTTGTAATTTTGATCCCAAACCAGAAGGAACTCCTGGATCGAGTATTGGGAGAAAAGTTTGCCTTCGAGGAGGGCATATTGATGGAACTAAACCGCATTTGAGTTACACGGAGAGGTAAACCACGGAAAACCCTCCTTCGGTTAGCCTGACGGTGAAAATTAACAGAAAACTATTACAATAATAAAAGTATATATCATATTTGTTCTGATCTTACTACGAACTTTTCAACTAAATTTGTACAAACTCTTGATTCTACTTTAAGTGGGAAATATGGGAATTTACTGGGGTCCATTTCCCATTTTCCTCAGAAATGCCAGAATTGCTACTCTCTTATCGTTACCGAGTGAGCATCTATGACTAAGCAACGGCGGTGGAGTAGCGTCTCCCACGTCATAAACCCACAAGTCAGTTTATTGGTCGGGTTTCATTCCCACAATCACACAGAAGAAGGGACATAGAACACAGGGAGAGAGAAAGAACATCCATGCCCTGAGGGGGATTCGAACCCGCAACCATCGGCTCCGCAGTCAAGCACCCTAACCACTCGGCAGCCTGGTCGGCAATATTCACATATTCGATCACAAATTAATGGATTAATTTGGAATACTTGATTTTAATTTTTCAAAAGATAAAACTATTTGCTTATATATATTTGCATACAACTGTTTCAGCAAAAACATTTTTGATGCAATTTCAAATAAACTTTTAATTCGAAAAGTCAATTGAAATAAAAATGACATCCATTTTAGCTATGAGTTTTATTTATAGCCTTGAATAATAAAATCATTTTATTGACACAGAATTAGAAAAGCTCTTTCAAACAAAATAGCTATTTCGGAAAACATTTCGTAAAACAAAGACGAATGATTGATAGATAAGAAAAACAGATACAGTTTCTTTCCAAAATAGTCGTTCTTTTGGGAAATCAATACAGGATAGTATTTCAGTACCACAAATGCCCTTCCAAAATGAAATATTTTCTCTGCACTCCTTTTTTCCAGCATCCCAAAACCAGGCTTGATATATACTATTAGGGCAAACGGATACTTCGCATACAGCATTTTCCAAACGTATTGCAAGAAAAAAATCCTTAAATAAACAAAACTAAATCTTTTGATAGAATGAAACTAAGCAAAAGACTTTGCCATCTCAATGGTCCATTCCCTATCAACCCCGGAGGCTACAGGGACAGATTTCGGTCACTAGGTTTATCCACTAAATTTGAACAAAAGGATATGAGCTGCCTTATTTTAAGATACGTTTTCTGGAAAAGGATATCCTGATTGCTTTTGCGACATTGTAGCACAAACAACATGGCGTTCAACAATGTTCTAGCCTACTTTAGAAAGCATTGTTGCAAACATTTTGTGAAATCTTCTAATAGTTTTTTTTTTAAACTTTGGGTTTACTTTTATGAAATGGAAGATACAGGAAGAGGAAGGGAAATTTTATTTTTTTCAAGTTTTCATATTTTTCCTAATCTGATCTGTGCTTAAATAAAACTAATCATTATGCCATTTTTTTTTACGAACAATTTTTCTGCAGAAAAAATGCGGTCATTCTTTCAGTTAATCAAAATTTCTTAAAAGTACTAATAAAAATTAAATTAATTAATCTAACGAAATATTATCTACAGATATTTTAAATAATGGCACTGAATTATTACTTAAATTGTTTATAAATTTTTTTGCTGCCTGAAGATATTTTGATGGCAAAAAAAAATTGCGATTCTTGCCACGGACAAAAATGCCTTTTGTGTTCGCTAACAAGTTCATTCCTTAACCCAATACATCAAATACAATACATATAGTGAGATTTAGTTTTATAATTGTTTTTCATTTTAATTAATTAATTAATTAAACTTGTAATTAGAAAAATAATTTCAAATATTATTCAAGGTGTGACTTTTTTATGCACTGTGTAGGCAACATTTATACAAAAATATAGTAATTAACACCAATTTATTTCATTTTGATTTAGTTATTAGCTTCGTTATCTGGACAATAATAAAGGTAATCAAAAGTAATTAATATGATAAAAATCGCCATTCAATTTCATTGTGTTAAGTTTTTAAAGAATAGTGAAGAGTAATATAGCATGAATAAAACAAGTTTTATGTATGAATACTGCAGAGCCATTATAACTCAAATGAACTTAGCAGATCAGCATTTTGTGCTGATTTTTAAAAAAATTTCAATGATAAACAATTACTTTGAAGATAAAAGTTTTTTTGTTGATTTGTAACCAAAGTTTTTCTTATCAATATTTGTACTGTACGTCATCGATAATATTGATTTCATTAATATAATTAATTATATCAATGATATAATAATTAATATCAATAATCACTTTGATTGATTTATTTAGATCGAGAAAGTAAAAAAAATTAAGCAATAAGTCGCAATTCAATCTCATTATTTTAAGGTTTTTCAAAAACTGAGAAAACTGAAATAATAGGAAGTTAATAAAATATATGCAAGACACCTAAACAGAGCCATTTTCACGCAAACGAAATAAACAATTCGGCATGATATGAAAATTTGTGCTGGTTGTTAAAAAACTCAATGTTAAGAAAACTACATTGAAGAGAAAAGCTTTTGTTGATTTGTAAACTATTTTTTTCCGATATTTGCATCGTACTACATCTCTAATATTGAAATACAAATATGATAAATACCAAGAATCTAATGCTTTTTGATTTAATAATTGAGATTGAGACAGTTAAAAAAAAAACTATTTGCAATAAATCGCAATTTTATCTCATTACATTAAGTTTTTACTAAACAAGGAAAAACAAATAATAAGAAATTAATAAAATATAACTTACATAGTCATTGAAACTCAAATGAACTAAGCAACTCAGCATGATACAAAAAATTTTGCTGACAGTTAAAAAAAAACTCATTGTTAAGATACTAAAAGAGAAAAGTGTTTTGCTGAATTGGAAACAAAAAATATATCTTCAACATTTGTATTGTATTACAGCTGTAATATTGAAATACAATTAAAAAAATAACAAGAATCTAATTAATTTTGATTGAGCTGCTCAGATTGAGACAATAAAAAATGAACAATAAGCAATAGATCGCAATTTAATCTCATTACGTAAAATTCTTACGAAACAAAGAAAAATCAAATAATATGAAATTAATAAATTGTATGAATGGTAACTACAGAGCCATTATAACTCAAATGAGCTAAGCAACTCAGCATGATACAAAAATGTGTGCCAATTGTTAAAAAAAACTCATATTTTAGAAAAACACATTGAACAGAAAAGAAAGGCTTTTGTTGATTTATTTCAATTTCTTCCTCGATTTGCTTTATTAATTATTTCCATTCACTATTTTTGAAGCTTTTTTTCATCCGCAGTCAATTTTCTCGGGAATTTATTCTAAAAGATATCGTTCTTTATTTATAATAGTCCCCGAATCCTTTTGTAATTTTATTTAATCATTTTCTGGTTCTTCTTTCATCAAAAAACTTTCCGTCATATAAAGATTCCGCCGCAGTTGTGCTTTTGATTAATATGAATATGCAAATTTATGATGCATTTTATCGAAAATAACTTGAATTGAACAACAGCTGTAATCTGACATGGCATGTGATTTTCTTAAAATTAATTTCCCGAAGAAAAGGAGAAAAAAGTGAAAGATGTAATATATTATATAACAATAAAATCAATTTATCTTTTATAAGATTTAGCTTTTGATTTAAAAAAAATAAGTAAAAAGATATAAATTTTATGTCCCATGTAAGAAATGGTCCTCTCGATGCATATTTTTTGTTTTTTTTTAAATGGCAAAAACCTAAAAAAATATGAATTTTTGTTCATCTAAACCATACACTGTATAAAATTCTAAATTAAATTACTAAAATCTATTTTCACCGTAAAATTTTATGGGAAAAAAATTATATACCGTATAGTAATATTTATTGTAAAATCACAGGAAAAATAATTATTATTCTGAAATATATGATATGAAATTTCGCAGTACAAATTAGTTTAATGGTAAAATTTATTTTGCAGATTATTTGCCTAGGGTGCCAGCACATTTTCCAGTAATTTGATTTGAATTATTTTACAATGCAATCCAACAATACATACAATATATTTACAACGTATTTTGTTTTAATTTTTAAAACTACAAAATATAAAGATTTGATTCATTTTTTTCGGAATTTTATTTATTTTAATTATAACACGTACATTCATTAATCACGCAAGTTAAGAGAAAATTATTTGAAAAATTATATGGTAATAGTGAAGATTACCATAATTATAACTAATATTCTCTAATATATTAATTATAGCTAATATATCAGGAGGAAAAAAATCCTATCAATTGACAATTAATCCTAGAAATCATAAATACAACTATTTACCTTGAAAAAATATCTATTAAACCGAATATTTGAACAGCGTATTCTTAGCCCGTAATATTTAATTTATGAGTTATGACTCTGTATTATTTCATTCTGATTAAATTTTGAAAGAACCCTATATGAATGTTTTTGTTTCCATTGGGTACATTTTAATTGTTTTCTTTATTGGATTCGACTATAAATGGTAAATGAAATTGGACATCAGTTTTTTCCATTTCATTTTATGAGTTACATAATTTTTAACCAATGAGTTACTTTAGATCTTAATTGAAAATTTTAATAAGATACTGGTATATGATATTACTTCTAAACTAATATTTTATTATACTAATTGTTATTGTATTTAGTGAATCGCTTAAAGGTCATAAGCAAGCATATTTTTATAACTTATTGTACGGTTTATAAAGGCAGATGTAATAAAAATGTACATACATAATTTAAAAGATAAATATAAAAACTGTTCTGTGTTGAAAGTATAAAGTTATTTTAAAAACAAGTAACACTGAAATTGTTTTGGTTGTTTTTGTTTCCCGTTGCATAAGATATTTAAATGGATTTTAGATATTTTAGTGTCGTGTTTCAAATCTGAAATCGTATTCTCTTCACAAGCTACAGTTTTTATGCAATTAAACAATATATTAATAAAAAAGGATTTTTTAAATTTTATTCGAGATAATACTAGGTGCCCTCACTTCTCTGCTACTTAAGAAGTAGTATGAAGATGGTGATAGTACATTTCAGTTAAAGAAGCTATACGTTAAGGTCATAGTTTTGTTCTTAAGTACCGTTTACAAAAAATCAAACAAGTGTATATGTATGTATATAGACCTATACTTTCTTCATAAACCATTACATTCAGACAAAAATAAACTAAACCAAGCATGTAATTTTGTTTAAAAATCTGTAGCTTTCAGAATTAAACTAATTTCACTTGAATTAAGTACTTGTATAAATTCAACAAAAAAGTGTTCCCCTCTGCAATTTTCATTTTATTTGGTATTGTGTTCAAATTAAATAATAGTATACTGACGGAAACGTTTAGAACGTCATCGTATGAGTTTAGTCTCGTTATATTATATATTTATATTAAATATTGCATTTTATTTATATTAAGTATTGTATTTCATTTAAATTAAATACTTATCCATTTGTTATGTGTGTGAACAAATTTATATTAATCACACTACTGTCTAATTGTAGGGTGATACAAAATAACCTTATCTTACAGTTATTAGGAAAAAATTAGTGCTATTATAAAATTAATAAAATTTATAATTTAAGAAAAATACGTTTTAAAAAAGGAAGTGCTTCCTGATACGGAGAAATTACTTTTTAATTAGAATATTTATTTCAATCTTATCAAACATTAATTTAAATCACCAACTTTACTCCAATTTAACTTTTTATATTGTCTTGTGATTATGCAAGCCAGTTGAAAGCTTTCTTGATACATGTCAGCTAAGAATATAAATCTGTGTATACATAGGAAAGATATCAAAAACTATGTATAATTAAATTTAATAAAAGAAGTCATTCTTGATAGTTTCTAAATTTAAATTTATTAAAATGTATTTTGAGCTCGTAATAAAGCTCTTATCAATAATAAATTCAATGGGGTACATAAAGATTGAACTAATTCACATTTTACATCAGTATATTATATCATAGTGTATCGAAATTGTCGATTTTCTGTGTAAAGCTTAGCGATAATTTGCATAGTTATAGTTTTAAATATGATGCTTGAATGCTTTCAAATTTCAAATAGCATTATAGAAAATAATAAAAACAGGAGAAACCCATCATCTCCGCTATTACTCAAAATATATTTGATAGAATTTTTTATTTTTTCAGTTGATAGTAGGAACTCAGTTTTGGTTTGAAAATGTAAGCTAAGGATTTAATTTCCGGCTGGGTGCCAAAACATATTTTTATCAGTTCTCTTTGTTGGGCTCATAGCACATCAATATAATAGAGCCTTTTTATATTCATCTGGGAGTCTGCGTTTTGACAGATTTTGTCTACCTCATGGCTTTAGTTTATTGTAAATAAGTTTTTCAATTCTCAAATAAGGCTGCAATATATTCTTATCATGTGAGAATAAGTTTTTTTTTTAAAAATATTATACATTTCCAATTTTTGCAGACATATTGTTTATCTCTGATATATTTTTAAGTCTAACTCCATAAATATGAAATTAAATATGCTATATTGCGTGTCGAAAAAATAAACAAAAGTGTGAATGATTATGAGTTTCAATTGGCTTAAATATTGCATATAGGTTTATTAAAAGTTAAAAACATGTATTATAAAAGAATCCAAAGAAGCATTTAATATTTGTTTGAACCTGGAAAATTGAGTTAAATGTTTTTTGTTTTTAAGTTTAAATATTATTTTTATTAAGTAAATTAGTTTATATACTCAAAATTGTATATTTGAGAACATTCATTGTAGCTTTTCACCTAAGGCTTTTGAAATAAGCAAAGTGAAGTATAACATTTGCGTTTTATATGTATAATTAAAAAAAGGGCAACATTATATGCATTGTTGTCAAACAAAAATTTCTTGAAAATAAAGGAGAAAACTCCAATGTACATGAAGTTTTTTTTTTTTTACTTAAAAGTAATTAGAATCAAATTATTATTAGTAATTTCAAACTAATACGCGTAATATCTTACTTTGTAGAACTTTTTTTGGTGTTTGAAAGATCTCTAATGAGGGTTGATGGTTCATTATTGTGAAGCTACCTATAAGAGTTTTTTTTTGCATTATTCCTGTTAACACGTCTCAAATGTGATCAGTTTTATGTGAAAAAAACTGGTTTTTGAACAAAGGCAAGAATTTTCAAAAGAGGCTAATTATTCTTCGAAATCTTTAAAAACAAATTTGCATACTTTACAATTGCTATAATAAAAAAACAACATTAACGGATAAATCTAAATCAATCCGAACCCCTATGAAAATACAGTAAGAAAGCTAAAATTAAAGCATGTGAGTTCTTCAATGCTAAGTGATTTTTCTTTTTGTTGAAAGTTTGAAATTTTGCATCTTAACACTCAAACAGATGACGTAAAGATACAAACGGAAAAAGGAAAACTAATGTAAAACCAAAATTAGTTATACATTGAATAAAATCTGGATAGTTTAAGGAAGTTAAAATTTATTTTAAAATTCGTTTAGCACATAATTTATTGCAGAAATAATTCTGAACTACATAAGGTAAAAAATTATTTTCATAATTTTTAATTATGTACCATTAAAAAAGTCAAAAGACTTAGAAAAATATGTTATAATTTTCATTAGTGAAAGTGAGTTGATTTATACTCATAGAACATACACAATTATATGCCAATTTGCAATTTTCATTTAATGAGACGTTATAAATGAACACTTTGTGATCATCTGCCTTCTTCAATTTACTTTGAACATTTTGTGATCAACTGTTTTGTGTATTTTAAATTATTTGTGTATTATAAATACAAGTTTAGAATTCATTTGCATGCAAATACTTATAAAATGATATACAAATGTTTATAAAATGAAACTTGTAAAAAATTTATTAGAAGACTTGGAATTTGTCAATTAAGTCAACATCTATCTATCATTATATCTGTTATATCCATCTAACATTATATCAGATTAAATCAACTACATTTCTACACTAAGAAAAAAGAATGTTCGGACCTACTAGAATACGGTAAAATTTCTAGTTCTATGGGATCACCAATGTCTTGTTACTTTTTACCGAAGTCTTTGGTAATGATTTTGGTATAGTACAAAAAAATATGGTTCTATAATGCGTAATAAAAATTGATAAATGAGTAAAATTTATTAATTTTATCATGATACTTAGAGCATTGCATAAAAAATTTACTTGGTTGAATTTACTTTTCCTTTTTGTATTTTTGTCCACAAGTATAATAATAAGAATTATAATTTTGTAAACCAAAATTTCTCGTAAACCGTTACTATATAAGGAGAAAAATTACGAAAGGAATGATTTAAATATCGCATATTTTGGTTCATTAAGCAAAATTAAAGGTTTTTTTTACAGAAGTGTTATTACTATACAGTATCAGTGTTAATTTTACCGAGTCATTAAGGGATTTTGTAACAAATATGTATTTGGTAAAAATTACAAAGTAAATTTTAATACTCGTATATTGAAATTTATTAGGCAAAGTTCTCTACACATTCAACTTATATTTTTAGAAATTTTTTTCCGATAAATGAGTTGCATACATCACAAGAAAAAAAAATGCATATCGATTTTATAGCTACTTCAATATTAAATTTATGCAAAAAAAAAGATTCATTCCCGTAGTTAATCTCATTTCTTAAGAAATATGGACTGTTTGCCGTAATTGTTTTAAAGTAATATTGCAAAAGTTTAATTATATTTATCTTTATTTAAGTTTAGGCTGGTAGTTCTTAATTACAGGAACAACTGGAATAATACGATATATTGGAAAAAAATATTTGGAATTGCATTTAAAAAACAAGGACTCATAACCTTATGTAATCTGACCACCTGGCTAAGCTGAACTCTAAATCAATATACCACAAGAGGACAAATTACGCAGATTTCACTGTATAGATAATTTTTGATAAATTATAACTTTTTCTTAAGACTCTCTTAAACGATATTAAATTGGATAAAAAAATAAAAACTCATCATAATAAATGAGCTAAGTATTCCGGCCCTTTACGCTAGATATATTTTTGACCGGATGCTTTTTCCTTAGAGATAGATATCTACGATCTCTTAAATCAATAAAACTTTCATACCCAGCCGGTTGGTTATTGATGACTTCGTTTTCTTTTTATCCAGCTTTATTGGTTAAACAATCATAGTAATCCCTCCTTGCTTTGATATCTAAACTTTCCGATCAGCGGACGCTATACTACAAAGGAACCAACAAGACATAAACTTCGTACCAGAGCTTTTCAATATTTTCCAAAACATATTTAAATATTGTGCATAAATTTAACAAATAATGTAATAGTCTAGAGCTTCAATAAATACTTTATATAAATTTTAGATGGAAAAAAATAAGGTTATTGAATTTTGTACTTGTGGTTTTATTATGCATAACTAAAGAAAAATAGCAACGTTTTATCTTATAATGTCTGTTAAGGTTAGTATTGGGAAGTGAATTATAAATCGGAGATGCTATAATCAGTTTTTTACTCGCTGTATTGAGCAAATGATTGAATAAGTTCTTATCGTAAAAATATATAAATTGCAAACGTAAGGTAAAATATACAGGTAAGGTAAGGTACACTTTTTCTCTCTCTAGTTTGTATGCATTAAAATATATAATCATTAGTTTATATGCATTAAACTATATAACGAAGCTCTTTGGTGATGATTTTGTTAAAATTAAATTATATTCCAACTTTATAATGCCTGTAAAAATTGGTAAAAGTTGCAAAGTTTGATAATTTTATCATGATTTATTGGAGCATGGCATTTATTCGGTGAAATTTACTTTTCAGTTTTTTTTTGTTGCTAAATGTGTTGTAAGAATACATAAAATTTTGAAAACCAGAATTTCTTGTAAACCGTTATCATATGAATGAGCAAATTACCAAAATAATGGTTTAAATACCGTATATTTTAATGTTATTAACCAGAATTACTTTTTTACAAGCAATGCTAGCACCATACACAGCGATAATTATACCAGAATAAAAAAATTCTTTGATGATGTCATAAATCAAATTTGGAAAGAGTTTTCCTCTAATCAATAGCTAATATTTTGAAAAGTCAATTTGGTCAATTCATGCGAAAAATAACATTTAATTTTATCTGAAGTGAAATATTTTCAACTTTGTTTTCATTGGATTTATTTAGACTAATCCGATGTATGAGGAAAATAAAAGCAGAATTTATGCGAGGTAAATTACTTTTATGAAAATATACTATCAAAAAATAAGCAGAAACCATAAATTCTTTTATTTGTGCCTTTAGAATATTTCTTTAATATTAGAGAAGAAAAAGGAAATATCTTTGAGAATAAGTATCGGAGAAAAACAATGTTAGGGGTGAGAAAAATGTTGCTTTATCGGTACACTGATTCAGGTTTGGACGAAAAAAAAAGTTAATAATGGCAGTTGTGTTTATCTATGGTAGAGCTACAAATGACTGTGTCAATAGTAGAGCGAAGTGTAGGCACTTCTTATTGATTGGGATTGCTTGGAGATAAGACAGTGGTCAAATATTAAAAGAAGCCCTGTGTTTAGAATCCATAAGAACAACGTCAGGAGTTGAAAGGAAAATGAATTCGTGTATTTACAGAAAAATGAGTGGAGCTCTGTGTAAAAGTGTTATATTTGCTTTTTTCGTTGGAAAATGCACTACGAAGAGATAAATCTCCAGAAAATCATTTACTTCCTGCTTTCAGAATTATGTCGAGATCTGAAAGCAAATATAGTTCATTGCTGAGACATATGTTTTGAAATGGAATTTATAATGTATATATCAGAAATATTTATAGTGAATTATATACATCAATGTGGAGTAAAATTATTGAATTATTATTTTTCTATGATTATTTGTTAAAAAACATGTAAGAGAAATTAACTCGTATATTCATAGAAAAATGAGAGTAGCTTTGTGCAAAATATTTGTGTATTTTCTTATATTTGTGTATTTTGTGTATTGTGTATTTTTAGTGTTATAGAGTACATGTTTTTCTTTTTTTTGGAAAATGTACTAAGAAGATAGATTTCCTGAAAACTACTCATCTTCTTCTTTCAAAATTACGTATAGATCTGTAAGCAAATGTAATTCATTACTGAGGCATACATTCTTGAGTAGAATTCGCCATTCATATATCAGAAATATATATAGTGAATTATTTGCATCAATGTAAAAAGAAATTATAGAATCATTATATATTTTTTTATGATTATTCGTTAAATGCAGCAGATATATAGGGTCATTATAAGACACATGGTCAAAGTTTTTATCAAATCAGATTCAAAATTACTTAGATTAGAGATGCAGTAAATGTTTGTGCACAATTTGAATTTTCACACAGGTTTGGACGGGTCTGACTCAGGTATGGACAAAAAAAGTTAATAACGGACGTCATGTTTATCTATGGTAAAGCTATAAATGGCTGTGTCAAAAGTAGAGCAAAGTGTAGTTACTTCTTATTGACTAGAATTGTTTGAAGATAAAACATAGTATTCAAATATAAAAATGAACCATGTGTTTGGAATCCATAAAAACAACGTCAGTAGTTAAAAGAAAAATGAATTCATGATTTTACAGAAAAATGAGGGTAGCTCTGAGTAAAAGTATTATATTTTCATTTTTGTTGGATAATGCACTAATAAGACAGATCTCCAAAAAATACCATTCAATTTTGATTACATAATTACGCATATATCTTGAAGCAAATATAATTCATTGGTGAGACATACGTTGTGAAATGGAATTCACACTGTATATATAGCAGAAATTTGTAGTTAATTACTTACATCGATGAAGGAAAAATATCGAAACGTTATTTTTTTATGTTTATATTTGCTTTTTCTGTTAGGAAAAGAATTAAGAGGATAGATTTCAGGAAAATCATTCACTTTTTGCTTTCTGTATCTAAAAAAAATATAATTGATTGCTGAGACGTTAGCTGGGAAATGGAATTCCCAATCTTTTTAAGGGATTTATGTAGTGAATTATTTACATCAATGTAGAAAATGAATTATCGAAACGTTATTTTCTATTTCTTATGTTGTTTTTTTGGAAAATGCAGATAAATTTACAAAAAAACATTCACTTTTTGCTTTCAGTATTGTGTATATTTTCGAAAATAAATGTAATTCATTGCTGAGACATACATTGTGAAATGGAATTCACAATGTCAGACATTTACACTGAATTATTTACACCAATGCGGAAAAATATCGAAACGTCATATTTTTATGTTCATATTTGCTTTTTTTTGCTGGAAAATGAACAAAGAAGATAGATCTCCAGCAAACCACTGATTTTTTACTTTCAGAATTATGTCCGAATTACCTGAAAGCAAATATAATTCATTGCAGAGACACGCATTGTTAAAGGGAATTAACAATTCATTTATCAGAAATATGTATAATGAATTATTTACATGAAAGTTGAGAGAAATTATCGCATTATTATTTATTTAAATTCTTTGTTAAAATGCAGTCCAGTCGACATATAGGGTATGTACAGGATAGATAGTCCTAGTCTTTTTTTCATATCGAAATTAAATGTACTAATAATAGAGATGCACGAAATCTTCATGTATATTTTGAATTCTCTTTAATGTACTAAACGCATTTTGAGCAAAAAAATAATGTAATATTGAGAAGAAAATAATAAAGAAAAATAATTCTTTGAATTACAAGTGGCTGAATGTCATGGAATAGTGAATACACTAGAGGAAAAAAGAAGTTAAAATGTAAAAAAATTATAAAGTTCATATATATATGTAATACAAAAATTAAATACTTTAGTGTTAATAAAAGCATTAAAACTTCACTCGTTTTCATAAAAATATCTTTGGTAAAGGATAAGGGTAGAAATTCTATTTTGGGACTTCAAGGCTAAAAACATGCCAATGAATAATAATTAGATTTATATTTCAAAAGAGAAGTTATTTTAAGATCGTTCACTTCCATATAAGGAACGATTAAACTATTTGCTATGAGTAATAAATAATTTTGATGAGGCGTAAGAATACAAAAAAGGCAATAATGACTGGCCTCTTCACATCTTTTAATCATCCTATAAAACGCAGGAGCAATGTTTTTGCGTAGCTTTTTGTTGTTTATAATGCCTAGCTAACGTACGTCAGTTTAGACGGGATATGGGTCTCCCCCCATCTCCAGCTTGGAGGGGGCTGAGATGCATGCTTTCACCATCGCTACTAAATAAAAAAGATTNATATATATATATATATATTTTTCTTTCACAAAAAGTTTAATTGTGTTAATTGATAAAATACTTTCTATGAAACTGCATCTGTTGCATTAGAGTGAAAAAAAATACGGATATATTTAAACTGGCCATCTCTTCTTTATAGCCATCTAACTCAGAATTACACATTACTGCATTTTAGAGCTTTATAAATAATGAGAAATTAGTTGCTGGCAAGATTAAGATCGAATTGTTTTCAATAAGTGATTGTTTGTTAGAGTGAAAAAAATAATTATTAAAGTGACTAATGAGTGAGCAATTTGAGTACTTTAGTAAATTTTATCCGAAAAAACCATAGTAATATCTTGTAGTAATTAAGAATATTTCTATATGTTTTGCATATGATAATTGCGAAATTTATGAGATTCATGATTGAGCAATAAGGAAGGAATTTACAAGCAGTGAGAAATTTATACGAATAAGGAATTTATATTTTCTCTTTATAAGAATAAAATGCAAAATTAGATGACATGAATTTTTTATTAGTATCATAAAATTAAACAGCCTTATTTCTAACGTTTTTCATAGTTATACCATAAAAATAAAAATAAGCCTGAACATAGAAAAAACAACTACATGGGAAATGTTTTGAACTAATACTGCGTTTTTTATGAAAAAAAAGAGCTTGTTTTATTATTCGAGGAAAAAATGGTTTTGTTTGTTCCCTTGAGTTTGAGTATAAATGTCTAAAAGAAATGGTAAGCACAAGGGCAATTAATTTAATTTTTTAAAGCTGGGAAATACGCTCTAAGACTTAATTTAAGAACGAAAATCCCCCGACGTATGAATCATTAATTTCACATGCTTTAAATTTATCAAGACGGAAATGTTCATTTCTCTCCTTTTCCGTTGAAATTTGCAACTTGAAAATATATCTCCTCTGTTAGCAATTTAACGAGAGCTCGCAGCAAAGGACAAATGACGAAATCATCCAAATAACTGAGACTCGTATGTTCTCACTAAGTTTCGATTTCTGCTGAATCTCTCTTTCTACTCAGAGTTTTCATCTTAAGGAATTTCTAGAAACTAATTGGTGCAACCGCAAGTAATGACAAAGTTTTGCATGTGTTCTAGGTTCCATTACTAGGCTATTTCTCTATAGTAGAACAAGCGTAAAGAGATGAAAGTAATGTTTCATTTCATGATGCCAAAATGTGCCAAATGTTATACTCTAAGTATCACTAAATGAGCGAATTCATGCAGATTGTTCTAGGGGTTTAATTGGTGTGGCAATTGTTAATTAAAATTAATATTTTAACAGCATTATTTAATTTAAGTACGAAACTTTATGGTAACATATGTTTATCCACTATTTGAATTCTAAAATTGTACATATAATTAAATCAGGAGAATTTGAATAGTAATAAACGAAAAAAATTATGTTTATTATGATTTAAACAATAAAAATAGGGAAATTTTTTCGTAAGAATTTCGTTTTTTCTTTAACTTTTGTATTATAGTTGTTTGAAATTCAAGAAACTTAACATATTGTTGTCCATTTCCAGTGTAGATGTCTCAGATATATGTTTTTGCAGCGGCAAATAATGACAAAGTTTTGTAAGTGCTCTAGGTTCCATTACCAGGCTATAACTCT
Organism: Parasteatoda tepidariorum; assembly: GCF_043381705.1. Classification (NCBI taxonomy): domain Eukaryota; kingdom Metazoa; phylum Arthropoda; class Arachnida; order Araneae; family Theridiidae; genus Parasteatoda; species Parasteatoda tepidariorum. Next base: position 36,405,437 of record NC_092215.1, read on the forward strand.
AAAGTAGAACAATCCGAAAGAGAAGAAAGTTATGTTTTATTTTATCTCGCCAAGATATGCCAAATCTTGTACTCTAATTATCACTAAATGAGCGAATTCATTGAGGTTATTCTAGGGGTTTAATTGATGTGGCAAGTGCTAATTAAAATTAATATTTAACTGCATTATTTTATTTAATTTCAGAACCTTATTTTAACGTTTGTTTTGGCCCTATTTAAAAATTTAAAGATGTACATATACTCGAAAAAAAAGAATTCGAATAGTAATAATGAAAAAAAATGATTATTAAGAATCAAATAATAAAAATACAATATGTTACTTTCTGTGGAATTACCTTTTTTTCATAGCCTGTGGTGTTATATCTGTGTGAAATTTTAGGAAACTATACCGTTATTTTTCATTTCTAATAAAGTGTTTCAATTTAGTGCTTTTGCAGTTTCAAGTAGTGATAAAAGTTTGCATATGTTCTGAGTTCCGTTACCAAACGGCGAAATAAAATTTTGAAAAATTATCGTACTGCATGTTAATAACATTTCTGGCAAAAAAACATTATTCTGGTTAATAAAAACTAAAATATAGGGTATTTAAACCATTCATTTGACTATTTTTCCTATCATATAGCAATGATTACGATTTAACCGGAATTTTTGGTTTCCAAAATTATAGTTCTTTTTGACATATATTTAGCAAAAATACGAAACTGAAAAATAATTTTAACGCTGAAATAGGTTTTTATTCCATGTTTTATGATACCGTGATTAAATTATCAAATTTTAACAAATTTACAAAATTTCATCACAGATTATAAAACCATATTTTATTGTTAATTTTACCAAAATCATTACAAAAGCGCTTCAGTTAAATTTCCAGCGCTTTCTGGTGTTTCCATGGAGAAAAAATCTCTGTAAATTTTACCATATTCTGGTAGTTTAGACCATACTTTCCTTACATTAGAAAAAGTGGAAATAAATGAAAGTTATCTTTATTTCTTCACTGCAAAATGTATAATTTAACTACCACTAAATGAGCTAAACAACACAGATTATTCTTGGGGTTTAATTGCTGTGGCAAGTGTTAATAACAATCGATGTTTTAAATACAATATTTAATTCAATTTCAAAATTTTACAGAAACTTATGTTTTGCCATTATTAAAACCCAATAACACCCAGTATCTTTAAAATGTTGCAGGTAAATGGAAAATACCTATGAGCAAAATGTACAATGCACAAGTGTATATGCCAAGCGGATAATTTCATTTCGCACCTACCACTTTACCTTTAATAATAAAATGTGCTCTAACTACAGATCCATTTTTTTATATGTTTGCAATTTTATTGTATTAAGGGGGTCGGAAAGTAAAGTCGTGATTTAGATATTTACTATCAAGATTTTATTTTTGATCAATAATGTATTCACCCTCGTTAGCAACACCTTTCAATACCTGATAGAAATGAATCTAAATGGATCGAAAAAAAATGAATTAGTTCTTAAGACTAACGAATATTTCATGCACCGAAACGACATTACTTTCCAATCCCTTAATATTATGGTAGGCAAACCTAATTTGGTTCAGCAAGATAAATCTGAATAATGGAACATGAGTCGTGGTGACATAGGGATAGAGAATTCGCTTCTCCATGAGGGGAAACAGGTTTGTATCCCAGAGCTGCCTTTTTAATACGAATTTTGGTGATTTTTTTCTCCATGTAACGAAAATAAGGTTTAATTAAATCAAAAAGTCCTCCACGAGGGCTAGTTTGCCCCAATACTTGATTCAAGACTTTTCGTGTCTTCCAAGCTTGGTTCAAAATTACAAGGCTACGGAGCTGAACATTAAAAGTAGTAATTTTAGAATTATGTCTGTTGTTTAACGATGGTAATAAAATAAAATAAATTAATGGATCATCCATTTTACCTCTTTTATCTTATTTGGAAAAAAATGAAACATTTTCTGCTTAAGATGATGGGCACAAGAAAATTAAATTGTCCTTGTGCTTACAGGGATTTGGATATTAATAGTACAAAAATAAGATTATTAAGATTAATGATGAAATTAAAAAAAATATGCTTTTATTATTTTTCAAAAATTGCGTCTTGTTTACCTTTTGCATTTAAATGAAGTTTTCGAAACCTATCACGTGGTTGATCACTCATAACAATCTGATCACAATCACTGATGACATACTGGTAACTCAACTTCACGCTTTTTTTTGTGTATTTAAAAATTTTAAAATGGTAGCGAATTTTTAATTTGGGCTTTTGTGCTTTTATATCCTCTAATGAAAAGATAATCACCATACTTTTAAAATTTTATTTTTGCCAGAAATAAAAATTCAATTTAAACTGTAAAAATTTTTAAAATATAAATATTTAATCAAAATTTAGAATTATTTAAAATTTGGTAATATAAATAAAATTGCAATTAAGTTATTTTTTTAAAAAAAAAGTTTACGAAGAGAAAAAAGAGAAACTTTTTCAATCAATAAACAAGAGCTGCAAAAAAAAATATGTTTTTATCCCTCCTGCTTTCTCATTATCTTATATTCCCTTAATGATAATGATGCTTTTTTTAAGAAACCCCTACTTTTCTTTCCACTGGAATGCAATTTATAACTTTTTCCTGAACAGTTTAAATTGTGTAATAAAAGTAATTATTATCAACAAACTATTGTACAAAACTCAATCTTTATGCTTTTCTAAGATTTTTTTACCTAATAAGGAATAAAGTGAAAATCAATACTTATCGAAGCAATAATAAACTGTCGTTACATATTATAATAATTATTAATATTGTTCAGAATTCCTTGGTAGGAATGGTATGTTTTTCGTACAAAAACAAGATAACTCAGCATGCTTTTGTTTTTAGCTATTATACATTCTTTGTACTTAAGATATCTTGTTTACTTTGAAATGCTAAAAATAGATGTCTCTACAACTAATTGTATGTATACTTAATAATAAGTGTTTTAACTGAAATACTTTTGAAATAAGTCAAACACTAATTCAAAGCATTATTATTATTTTTAACGAGAGTGCAAAAGTTTCAATAGTGCATCTATTAATTCTAGAAAATAGAAAAAAATGGTAATTATTTTTTAGATTTTATAACAAATATAATAAATGTGTGTAACTTCTATTGGGGAAGAAAATTATGGTCAAAACTACCAGAATGTGGTAAAATTTATCATTATTCTGACTCTATAGGAACACAAAGCTCGATTATTGTTACCAAATAGCTTAGGTAATTATTTTTGTAGAATTAATAGCAAAATATGGTTTTATAATATAAAATAAGATTTGATAAGGGTGGTAAAATTCGGTAATTTTAACATGATATCTTAAAGCATGGAATAAAAACCATTTATTCGATAAAAGTTAATTTTCAGCTTTGTACTTTTTACTAAATATGTTTCAATAAGAACTATAATTTTAAAAGCCAGAATTTCCGGTAAATCGTTTACCATATGAACGAAAGAATTGGAAAAAAGGAAGAAAAAACTTCGCTTTCAATGCGTTTTTTTTTTAATTAATGAAGCATGTCACAAAATATGTGATCTTCAAATTACTTTAAGAATATATGATATTTCAAAATACATAACATTTCATCCAAAAAAAGTAAATCTTCTATGAAGATACATAACATATGGCGGTAATGAATTCAACAATGCAGTAGTTTTCTGAAAAATGAATTGAGCAATTGCATGGAAGAGTTAAAAAGAAGCCTAAATTACGATATTAAAAACAGCTCTGAAAGCGGTTAAAAAAAGAGAAAAAAATTTATCTTTTTTAAAGTATTTTTAAATGTGTTTTTTTTATTAATGAAACATGTCACAAAAAAGTGTGATCTTCAAATTACTTTAAGAATACATGATATTTTAAAATATATAATATCTCATTGAGAAATAGTAAATCTTCTATGAAGATACATAACATATGTCTGTAATAAATTCAACACTGCAGTAGTCTTCTGAAAAATGAATTAAACAATTGGATGGAAAAGTTAAAAAGAAGCCTAAATTACGATATTAAAAACAGCTCTGAAAGCGGTTATAAAAAGAAAAAAAAACGACTCTTTTTTAAAGTATTTTTAAATGCGTTTTTTTTAATTAATGAAACATGTCACAAAAAAGTGTGATCTTCAAATTGCTTTGAAAACTTATTGCTTTGTAGAAGGTTCGTCGTTGGCCTTAGGGGAAAGGAAGTTTGATGATAAAGCTGTGATTATTTTACACCGTCATATAAATCGTGTTTCTTGCTTTCAATGTAGTGTAATAAGATAATAAAGTAAAGAAAGAATATTTCCCTCAAAAAATGCTTCAGGACAGGAATTGAAGAGTTATGAAAGGAGAATTTGGCTCGAAGCGATGAAAAGTAAATTGAATTGAGTAAAGAAAAAAAAAGCTCTAAGGAAGTTCATCTTAAGTAATTAGTGAGAAAAGAACTTACCCTAAAAGAATGTTCATAGTACTAAAGCAGTTGAAATGTATTTTTACACTTTTGTTTTTAAGTTTTTTAACGGAATTAAAAACAAATATTTTTAAGTTTCTCATTTTTCTAGTGTTAAAAAATAAACTTGAATGGTGTTTAAGGAACTATTAAAACATTCTTCCCCTCTCGTTCGATAATTATCTTTAAGTATTCTTTTTGTTGTCTTGAATTTTTTGAGCTAAACAAATATTAGAGCGCAAGGAAGTGTGTATTTTTAACCGGTGTGCATGTAGTTTAGAGCAACATGTTATCAAGGAGTGAAAAGTGTTTCCTTTGTCACTGGATTTAAAAAGTTAAAATTTAAATTGGATCATTAAAGGAAAGTTAAATGCTTTCTTTAAAATGAATTGCTTTGGTTTTTTAAACACAAAAAACTCATTACTTAGTTTTAAAGTTATTTTAAAACAATGGTTTTATTAATGAAATGAAAGGTTAATCGCTTATTATTATAATAAGAAGATCTTACTGCCATCCAAATTAACAGGGGAATAGAGTAAATTTTCAATTTATAAATAATTATAAAGTGAATAAATAATTTAAATCTAAAATTAGTTATGTAATATGATAAATAATTTTAAATAGATCGAAAACTTATGTTTACAAATAATTATAGAATGAAAATTTCCTCTTCATTCTATAATTATTTGTAAACATAAATTTTTGCATCTGAAAAACTTTTAGTCATAGTTCATTTGACAGAAAAACAATTCTGTTTAAAAAAAACATTATTCTATTTAATAAACCAAAATGTACGGTATTTAAACCACGGTTTTGAAATGTACGGTATTTATTTTTCCGTTCATAGAATCACGGTAAACCGGAAATACAAGTTTTCAAAATTATAGTTTTTAATACCATTTATTTAGCAAAAATAAACTAATAGATAAATTTAACCGAATAAATAGTTTCTATGCCATACACTAACGTATGGGGATAAAATAACCAACTTTTATCACATATATCAAATTTTGTCACATATTATAAAATCATATTTTATAGTTGCTTTTAACAAAATCATTACCAAAGAGCTTCATTAAAAATTACAGAAATCTTTGGTGCTCCCATAGAGTTAGAAACATGCTAAATCTCACAATATTCTGGTAGATTTAACAAAATTTTTTTGGTCAGAATAGAAAAGTTTCAATACAGAATTTTTAATATTCTTCTGATTTACAATATTTCATTTTTTCCATTTTATTGATTGACCTCAATTAGCGATATGTCAGAGATGTGTCTTTAGTTTTTCTTGACTAATATAAGTTCGGGGCTTCAAATTAATATTTGTGCAGTATATAAAAAACTGCTTGATTTCTGGACCCAAGATTATAGTTAAAAGCTAAAAGGACAGTTATATTATAGTAAAATGTAGATGAATATTAAGAAACATATCTATGTTTTATATGGATGTCAATGGAGTTTAGATGTTTGGTGATTTCTCAATATTGATTGATCAAATTTTTATATTGTTTTCGTTTTCTGTCTAAATAATAATTTACAACGCCGAATTATACTTACCTTTTTTCATTATTTTGACAAAGATTCGTAACATATACATCAAGGGTGGTAATTATGAACACTCTACGAAAAAGGTGCGATGATAAGATGCAGGTTAACGTAAGTTAACATGAGCTAAGTAGGTTAATGAGGTTAAGGAAGTGAAGAAGTGTTACACCTAAGCCAGATATCTGTAACATTTTTGTAATTTATCAATTAATAAAAATTTCTTTCTCACAATTTTGAAAATAAAACATTAAATATATAATACCAGAAATTTTTAATACCAGAATTATGTTTTCTTTTAATTTAATTCTTTTGTTTCATTTTTTTAATAACTGGAACATTAATTTTGAGAACAATAATTTTAGGAATCAGAGAACATATACCATATGAACGGAAAAACTACCGAATTTAAATACCGAATGTTTTGGTATTATTAACCAGAATTATAAAATTTTTTTTACTGGAAATGTCATTGCCATACAGTACATTAATTCTACCTGCTTGACTAATTTCTCTGTATAGTTGGACCATAAGGGTTTTCGTGATTTCTCTGCATATGTAACAAAAATTATAATAAGTTACACACAAAATTAAGGCAATACATCAATATCTGACCCAGAAACAAATTTAGTTTCATGTTTGACTTTAATATTGTAAGGACACATTTTGTAGATTGAACTGTACCTGTGTTGGGAAGTAGAAACTTCACTTGCTTCTCAAACAGAAAAAGAGAAAGAAAATATTAAAATGGTTACTCAGTCCAGAACAAATACAACTTTAGCGTGCTCTGGGAAAAGTATATATTCTGTTTCTCATTAAGAGACATATCATTTCTACCAAAGAACGAAAAAAATACGCCTTTGGATAGATTCGATGCAAAATGTTTCATATTTTTCTAATGCATCCAAATTTAGTAAATGTCTTATAGTCCCTATTTCCATGTTTCCAATGTTTACAGATCAAAAGAAAAACATTTCCACTAAAACTTCCCCTATCCTTGTGTTTACTTCCCATGGAAACTATTTCTTTCCGAGGTACAACTAGAAATCTAAACGCTGTCGCATCCCTCGCTTCAATTTCGTTTTAATTTAGTGTACAGTGTTGTTTCAGTTACTGGCAGAGTATTCTATTTTAAAAGAACCGACCATTCTAGGAAATGTTCAGTCATAAACGTACAAATATTGTGTTTTTCTTTTTTTTCCTTACTTTATTTCATTCTTCATAGAAGTTTCTTTGTTTGTATTCCCCTTTCGCTTTCGATTTTCTCGATTTCCTACTTTCTCCTACCCTGATGTATTCAATTTTTCATATTTTTTTTTTATACCTAGTCGAATTTTTTCCTATGTTTGTTTTATCCATTATTGTTGCTTCCTTTAGGATTTTTTTCGTCGCCGGCCTGAGATTCTTTCTGTTTTGTTTTAAGGAGAGGATGTTGTTTTTCTTTGACACGCTACGCTTTGTCGAGAACAGAGCATCTACTATAGAGTGACTTGATTTTCTTCAGTAGATAGTAAAGGAGAGTTCTACGTATGAAGCCGGAATATGAGAAGTGAATTGTTAGGTTGCCGGAACGCTTTGTTGAACACTGCATCCGAGAACCGGGGTGGCGGATGTTCATTTTGCGGCTTTCAATTTCTTCAACTACTTTTTTTTTTTTCATTATTACTTTCTCCTACTTTGATTGGAACAATGCCAAAAAACTTAGATATCTAAGCCTAATGTCCTTCAGATTTCTTTATTCTTTATTTATTTGATCTGAAATTTTATAAGTCGTTTATTTAAACAAACAAGATCATGGTATAATATTTAAAAATGGATAAATTACGTCATTTGTCTCTTACAATTAAATTAACTAATTTTAATCTTTTTTTTAAATAAAATAATTATAGCTTTGTTTTAATAAAAATATATTTTATCATCTTAAATTTAGTTGATAATTTTCTGTTCAAAACATTTTATTGTCTGTAATCAGTTGCGTAATATATTGATCTAAAAATCCATTAATTCAATTTAGCTGTGTCACTCTATTTAGACAGAAATATGTGCAACTTTTTTTCTGTCTGTAATTTGACTATGGTGATAGCAATAACTTATAGAGATTTATAATAGCATCGTTTCCGTGTTATGGTGAATAGTTTCTAATGTCAACTGTACTAAAAGAACAAGTTCATTTTTTTTAAAAATGTTTTGCACAAGTGAAGATAAACTTAATTTAACCCGTTTTGTCCCGAATTTATATATGGAAATGATACAAAAAGTGGTTTTATGGAAAAAGTGGTTTAATATATTGTCGAAATTAATTGGTTTTTCGATTGATGGCGTTCAAAAACTCTTTGAAAGATCAAAAAGTACTTGTTCCTTATAATTCTAGATCTAATCAGAAATAACTAAATCATTGTGGTATCTGAGAATCTTTTAATTCACCCAGATAAATGAGAATGCTGAAAAAAGTTTCCCACCACAATGAATGTCTTTGTAAAAAAGAACTTTCCTAAATATATGACGCTGGGCGTTAACCGGTTAAAGAGCGTGCAGTACATACGCATAACATATTGGAGGAATGGAAAACACTGAGTTGAAATGAATCTTTTAAAATACTGACAACTAGATAAATTTAACACGTTCACGCCGGGAAAAGTGAAAATACCGGTACAGGAAAAGAGAAAATACTGGTAGAAGAACTATTTCAATATTAGATAATATTCGGGAGGAGTTAATCTATTCTTAACAATAACAATTCACTGCACGGAAATTTGTCACGGCGAAGAAGCAATTCGATATAAAAATTGCATCCGTTAAAAACAATTGGTAGTTATGGATTTTTATTATTCTAGGAAAAAAACTAAGAAATAAAATTACCAGTTTTCAATCCGGTGCGCATCCAAGAGGAGACAATCTAGCGTGGCCAACCGGTGGGTCACCCCGGCGTGAACGTGTTAATTGACTATTTTCATGGAACAAGTGCCCTACAATTTTAGTTAATATTTTATTTAAGTTGAAATTTGTCAAAAAGTTAAAAAACAAGACAAAATATATAGTTTGAAATATAGTAAATATAAGTACAGAAGTACGTAATTGATTTTGCCTTGAAATAAGTCATATTTCCTTATTGAAACTATTTCCTTATAGAATAAGTAATTATATTCTAAACCAGCACAATATCGTATCAAAACGACATCAATGACATGATTGTACAGTTAAATAAAAAGTATAATAAATTTAATAATTAAATGATAAAAAGCAATAATATTTTAATCTGGTTCATGAAATAAAGAAATAGATCTCTTTCAGTAATTTAAAGTATTTACGTGTTTATTAAAAATTATAAATAAAGACTAACTAATAAATTTCAAGCTTTCAGTAGCTTTACAATGCTTTAAGCAGCGTCAAAAACAAGAAACAACATTTTTTCATGGTATGAAAGCGTGCTATATTTTTATTTGATGAAACAATAATGCGAAACAAAGCGTGTCAAACTGAAGTTAATTTTTAAAAAAAAAAGTTTAGCAATGTGTCTTTATTCTCCTTACAAGTAAGATGAAAGAAAACTGAATGGGGATTGTTACTTTCCTAATTTGTGCTAAACCCATTTTTACCAACCATTTAAAAATGGTTTCAAGCAACAAAAGAAATTAAAAAAAGAAACAAATTAAATAAAAGAAATCTGTCATGTCACACAACTAGCAATCTCTAACTGTGGTTTCCTTATAAATAAAGTTTAGCAAAACATTGTTTTAAAACGGATCGCTCGGATAATTTCCAATTAAAAAATAACTCCAACGTTATTTTGCAATTTTTTTCAAACCAAACCTTCCAGCATAATCTTTAAAAATTTGTTTCAAAGCTAACGATAAACATAAATCCAGAAAAATATGTAAGTCTTCTACTTTTGACTTATAAGTTCCTTTATGGAATTAAAAACAGAAAAAAAAATCATCAACGTACATATTTCTTAAAAATATCATGCTTTAAATCCTAGTAAAGAAAACGAATTCAAAAATAAAATACATTTCTGGATTAAAAAGAATTCTTTAAATTCCCCATACGGGAACGAAACGTACTTCTACTCTTTCGCTTTCTCTACTTTAATTTAAAGTAAAAGCTCGGGATAAGTTTTCTGTCGTGAATGCGGACTTTTTCTTTAGACTTTCTTTATTTTTACTTCTCTGTTTTGATTTGGGGCTGTGGTGTTCTAAAATCGATATAGGGTGGGGAGCGTTACTTACATTGAAATAAAGAAATGCTTTTCCTTTTCTAATACAAAGTGTCATGTCACCAACTTAGCATATACGGTGAGCACCAATCTTGATAATATATTGTGCGAGAAAGAAAAATCGAGTAAGATAGCGCAACCTATGTTTTTGAGAGAGAATATTTCCTTTTTCTTTTCTTTTCTTTTTTTTATTTAAAACAAGAATATTAACAGTATTTTAAAGAAAACTCTAAATTTTCGAAAGAAAAAAATTTCTTTTTGTTGATTGCGCAAAATATTTTAACATTTTGCTACACTGAAAAAAATGAATACTCAAATTTCACGAAACCATTTCCTGATATTCCTGTATTTAATATTTTTAATAATCACTTTAACGCGGCCACCTTATAGCTGGATCAATGTCGCCGTAACAAAAAAACAAGAACGAATAGAACATAGAGATAAATTACACCCCCCCCGAAGCGGGATTCGAACTCGGAGTCTTCATGTGACGAGGACAACTCCTTGCAAACTGAACAGACCGATTGGCTTTTTTCTTCACTTTATTTCGGATGCTCTAGTTTTTATTCTAGTTTCGTCATTCTCACTACGGTGAGGTTTCGAGTAGAGGAAACATTTTTGTCATATATTTGAGTTCGTATTCCGTCACAAATGACTTGATTTCCTGACGGAATAATTCTCAAAATTAATGAAATATAGCTCAAAGATTGCTGAATCGTCAAAAGTGAAAGTTTTTTTCTTCTTTTTTTTTTCTCTTTTTTTTTTTTTTTTTTNTTTTTTTTTTTTTTTAAGTGAGAGTTTTATTTTTTAAAGTGTAGATAGCTCCATGTTTTCTTTCCTTATTTAGCTTTTTGGAAACAATCATAAAAATATTGTTCCGCATATATTTTAATTTTTTTTAAGTTTTGTTGTAGGTATTTAGTCACCAATTATGTTACGTAAAAATTAATACTTTAGACTGATTTCATACCCCCGAAAATAAATGCATTAACTAAAAATCAGATGGACACTTTCCTATAGTAATAAATCTACGTCCTGCGACTTTTCCAGCAATAAATTATCATAATAGTTATTTTATATTTAGTATTATGTATTAGTTTTAGTAAATTCGAACGCTAAAAGGCTTCGTTATTGGCAGTATACTTCGCATAAGAAGCGTTATTCTCCATTCGGCACTGATTATTAGTTTATTCATTATTAATATATTAAAAAAAATATATTAACCGATTAACGCCCAGTGTCCTCAATTGAGGACAGTGAAATATAATGTTATTTAAAAAGAAAAGAAACTGTCGGAAACAAATTTATTTAGTACTATACGATGAACTATACTCTTAAGAGTCAAACTGTAATAAATAAAATAATTTGCCTTAATTTTATTTGATATGACAGTGTAAAAAAGAAGAGGCTTGAGTGAAGCAAGAAAAATCACAAAATGGCGATTCTAATAACAAACCAAATATATCAGCACATTTATTAAAAATACGGGGATATATTGATAGTGCTGCCAACTATCTTTCCATAAAGGAAAAAGTATTTTTAAGATAAAAATGAAAAATTTACATTATGTTTTATTGACTGTCCTCAATTGAGGACAGTGGGCGTTAATGGGTTAAGTCACAAATATTTATTAAATCTTGTGATGAAAAAAATTCTCGTGGGCTGAAAACAGTCATTTATTTCATGCAAAATGAATAAATTTTTAATAATATATTTAACGTGATATATTTACCGATATTATTTCGTTTAGACACAAAGCTGTATAATGATCAAAATTGTAAGTAAGAGAATTTTATATTTTATTAAATTTCTTTTCAATCAAATGGATTACCAACAAAAATTTCAACTCAATTTCTAATCTAATTCAATCTGAAGACATATATTTCATTTTTTTTAAAGAATTATCAGAAATGGATATTGTTAATTAAGACTAACCAGTTAACAAAGTTCTGGTCAATGAAACAAAAATATACTGTGTTTAAAACATTCACTTGGTATTTTTTTTACAATTGATTTTTAACTGCTTACCGGGAATTCTGGTTTTCAAGATTATACTTCTTATTACCACACATTTAGTACAAAGTGCGATAGTAAATAGTAAAGTCAACTGAATAAATGGCTTTCGTGCCATGGTCTAAGGTATTGTGAAAAAATTACCAAATTTAATCACTTTTACCAAATTTATCACAGAATATAAAACCATATTTTGTAGTTGATTTTAACAAAATAATTGTCGATGCGCATTTAGTGCTCACAAAGTAGTAGGTTTGTACATTCTAGTAGTTTTGAACGTACTTCTTCTCCTCAGTATACATATTCACTGCACTCAGTGTACATATATAATATAATTTCTCTAGTACTAATACAGTTTAAAATATCAAATAATTTATTTCAGATTTAATTTATATTGAGTGCCATTACCAAAACTATCAGCTTGATTACCCTTAAATACACCCCAATTTCTAATTTTTATACAGTTAGCCATAATGTTAAACAATGTAGCCAATTGTTTAAATAAAACGAAAAACTTTTCTATTTTTTCTAAGCATTCAGAGAGAAAAACTGCAGGATTCTTAGTCAATCTTCAACCTTTAACAGAAAAAAGGGGGAAAAAAGGTCCGATTGGCGATAAAAAGAAAGAAAGTAAGATAGAAAATTGGTCGCAAATGATTGTGAGTATTCGCCAAGCATTTTCAAGTAAGTTCTCTGGAACTGAATTCCAAACACGGTGGAAGACAATGAAATTTCTCAGTGGCACGTGGGCCGCTTGGCGGACAGGAAAAAGTGTGTCCCAAAGAGGAGTGCAATAATTTTACTATTTCATCCCCTCTTTGCACACTTTTTTCTCTCTCTGATCTCATCTGCAATTCTTGCCCAGTTCTTTGATCACGAATTTAGCTTCTAAAGACCTTAAAGAAAAAAAAATATTGGAAAGGAAATGTTCGATGATAAAGAGAAAGCATTTCCGTCTTTCGATTTAAACATAACACGTCGATTTTAGAGACTTAACCATCCACAGTATTTGCATAAGTAGAGAGTAAGGAATTAGATAAAAGCGAAAAGTTCTCTCTTTTCTAAAAAGGGTTGCTTAGTAAAGAGAAAATGTCTTAAGTCTTGCAAGTCCTATCAAATCCTCCGAGCAAGAAAGTGGTAAGTGTAGTCAAGGGGAGACTTTGTGCGTGAAAGCGGATGACGGACGTGACTAGATTGAGATTAATACAACTGAATTGTAAAATAAAACCTAAAATTCATTTTAGCATCCGGAAAGAATTTAGTATTTTTTATTACGTAACTTGAATAACACTTTATTTTTAAGATATACTTAAAAGGAATTTATCTTAATGCAAAGTGTAGAAGAATCGATACTTAAGAGCAGGAATAACAAAATCTGGGAAATTATAATCTGTGAATTTTCCAAATAATGCTGTTTATTCATTATTTTTATGTTTTTGTAAAAAAAAAAAAATTAAAAAAATAACATTTTATTGTAAAATAAATGCATTTTTTTTAGTTTTGAAGAATAGGGTGTTTTTTTTCTACGACGTTCAGTAATTGTTACCTAGATAACAAGCAAACTTACAACAAAATTTGTACACTATCAGAAATAAAACAGATTCAACATCAGATTTAGCTATATTTCGTTAATATTGAGAAACATTTCGTCACGAAATCACGTGATTTATACCGAAAGAGGAACTCTCAAATATATGACAAAAATATTTTTTCAACTCAAAACCTCATCATTCGAGTTGAGATCGTAGAGCCCTTTTGGAGAGTTTTAACTAGAATGACGAAACTAGGATGAAGGTTATAGGTTAAAGGTTAGTATTTTTGGAATTGAAATTGTTTTAAGAACAGTAATTGATATAAAAAAAAAATCATTTAGTTTATGAAAATGCCCTTTTTTTGGTGGTAAATATATTTAACATGACCTATTAGGAACTTCCTGACTTTTATTTTTCCTTATTTATAAAATAAATTCCTTAAATGCTTAACTTTTATACGTTTTTTGAAAGTGACAAATGGTTACCAATTTTATTCAAACTCACTTCAAGAAAACTGAAGTTATTGAAAAATGGAAACCTAAATTAAAAGTGGTAAAACGTGGTGGTAAGTATACTAATCACGGCCATCAAAAGGGTTAATATTTAATTTCTAAAAAAGCTGTTGAAAAATGTTCTTTATACTATAATACACATATCAGTCTTTTCCACAAAGTATTGTAGTAATCACATAAAATAAATGCGAAATAAGTTATTAGTTTTCATTAGAAAACATGTATTTTAAACGAGTCTAATTTAAAGCAATATAAACTCCAAGTATTTTTTTATAAGTTGTAAAACAGTGAAGAACAATAACAAACGTATTGTCTTAGGAAACGATTCCGTATTAACTCATCAAAGAAAAAATAATGAAATTAATTATAATAATTTATGTTTAGAGTGTCGCCAATGCGCCAAAAATATTTCAGCCAAAACAACATGGGGTGAATTAGTTTGGAAGCGACTCAGGCAGACATTTTTCTTTTCCTGAGTAACCACTTTTATATGATTAAAATCTTTCGTTAAAAAATAATTTTTTATGTAAATACAAGTATTTAAATAAGAAAAACATTATTTGTCACAAATTTTAATTTCCCATTTCAAGTCTAAGAATCTGTTTTCCTGTCATTAATTAAAATATATATTCTTTAAAGACATTTATTTTACACAGACAGTTTGGTGTGAAATTTTCAAAAGCGCAATAAACCTATCTTTTTTTCTTTCATAAGCCATTGTTACGGTTTAAATTGCTCTGAAATTTATGGGTTTACATTAACACAAAAAATATTTAATGGTGGAATATATTCGATTATCATAGCTTTCAACTTGCTGGTAAATTTTCTTGCTTCTTTTCCGTGCTATTACCCGATTGAAGATTGATGGTTTAGATGGTTTTTAATTTATTTTTCACGCTTATGATGAAGCAGTGTTTTTTATAGCATACCACATTTAGTGTAGGCTGCATAGAAGGAAAATTTCATTCATCAAGTCTGTTCATCGGGGCATCTTTATAAATTGATGGTCTATCTCAAAAGTTCTACAACATCCACTCAAGAAGAAATTCAAAATCTCGCCAACAATAAATACACAGTGTAAAAGAGAGATGGTTTTGGCGTAATATTAATAACTCCATTATTTTTTTTAAGTGTTTTCGCTTGGTTTTATTTTTAGATGCTAGTTTTTGAGTGAAAAAAAAATGTTTTCTTCTTTATCTGGTTTAGATGTTTCTATTTTTTATAGAAGATAAAAAAATTATGGAGGGTAAATTTTTAATAAAAAAAGAGATTTGTGTCAGCTAAATCTGAAATTACGCACGCCTTTTTTAGGATTCAAATTTTAAGTGATCCTAATTTTATGTTGCATATAATTCAGAACTAATAGTTATGTTCTATACTATTAGACTTGCATATTTAGTAACAATAGTTCTAAACTAATGTTTTTTTCAAAAATTTAAATTAGTTCAAATGACTCAAACATTAGCGGAATAGTTTTTAATTATGCTTTGAGAAAGAAGTATGATCAATGCGGTGAAATTTACCAGAATATGGTAAAATTTGCCGTGTTTCTGGCTCTATGAAACACCAAAATAAATATGTAATATTACTGAAGTGCTGTGGTAAAGATTGTGGTAAAATTGAAAAGAAAACATAACTTCATAATACTTGGAAAAAAAAACTGGCAAACGCGGTAAAATTTGATATTTTTGCTATCGCATCTTAGAACATGGCATAAAACCATTTATTTGTTTAAATTTACATTCAGTTTTGTATTTCTTACTAAATGTATGGAAATAAATACAATCGTTTTGAAAACCAGAGCTTCCGGCAAACCGTTACCATATAAACGGGAAAATCACCGAATGAATGGTTGAAATACCAAATATTTTCCTTCAATTACCAAAATTATGTTTTTTAATTTTTTAGTTACCAAAAGTATGTTTTTTTTTCTTAATCAGAAATGGCATTACCATGGAAATTTCACTTGAAGTTCTTCTTCGTGAGAATTTTAATTTTTACATTTTACTTTTTATAATTTGTTTTTTTAAGACAGACATTTAAAAATTTCTAAGATTTCATTCAATAAATTATTAATGACTAATTTTATATTCTCTGAACTTACGATTATATTCTCCCAACAATTATGAGACTTCTAAAATTGGAAAAAAAAATTTATAAAACTTAGTATAATTTTTTTTTTTAATATTCTTGAATCAAACATAATCCCTAATGTCACGAACAGTTTATTCATAAATAGAATAAAACAAAATAACGATTTTGTACCTTCCTAATTGCAATAAAAACGTCATGCATAAATAGTAAATTGGATCCCAATAAAATATTTCAAATGTTTTCTGACTCATCAAACAATTAAATATTAAATAAAATCTATGAAACTAAAAAGTAACGCAAGTATAAAATTATAAATAACTTAATTTAAAAATATAAATTTGTATACTCCAAAGATGAAGACATTTAAATGTTTGAAGAATTAAAGAAATCAGCAATCAACCAAAGTTAAAAATAGTATCATCGATGGAGTTCAAAATATGTTGATTAAAACATTCCTTATCTCTGCTCGGTCAATATTTAATTGAGTAAGGATCCAAATATTCCTCTTTGCGGTTTCCGGCAAATCAAAAGCACAAAATATCAGGCTGACTCTGCAATTGGATTGGTAACAACGTTCCGCTATGGTGGTCGTTTCCACCAATGAATCAATTTCGTTTGAAGGAAAATTCAGAGTGTGAACCAATCAATTTTCCCGATCCATTTCCCGAAATTTTGCTTCCTGAAAAGTGCTCTAAGGAGACTGGCTTCATTTACTAGATCGCTTCATTCTATAGTGTTGCATCATTTGGCGCCCAAAACTTGGCATGTCCTCTCGAATTCTTCGCTAGATTGGCAGTGGAATTTAATTTGCTTCTCTTGTTAATACAGACGAAGCAAATTGTTAACGATATGCAACCGCAAGCAATTTGAATGTCCATAGCTTCAGATGTACTCCTAAGAGTTTTAATTTGATTAAATGAGTAGGAAATTCTAAAATTACTGATAATTACGTTATTCAAATTATAAGAAAATGCATGTCATTTGGCGTAAGACATTAAAGTTTCATCGGAAATTATGCTTAATTGTACAGATATTCAAAATTGTTTCATTAAACTATTGGGTACAATTTACTTAAATAACTATTTGTCGTTGATTTCGATAATAGCTTTGATGAACCATATATTTTCCTAAAGAAAATTAAAACTGTTTTTAAATACTAGGTCTTGAAATAAACTTTTTGAGCAATCCATGTGGGTTCACATATTAAATGTAAATATTTTCAGTCCATTAATCTTATTCATAGTCTATTACTAGTCACATCGAAAACAAAG
This sequence comes from Parasteatoda tepidariorum, assembly GCF_043381705.1. Taxonomy (NCBI): domain Eukaryota; kingdom Metazoa; phylum Arthropoda; class Arachnida; order Araneae; family Theridiidae; genus Parasteatoda; species Parasteatoda tepidariorum. The sequence goes on from NC_092215.1 coordinate 36,423,062, forward strand.
AGAAATGAAGAAAAGCATTTGCAAAGTATTTATATGATTTAGAGCGTTTCACAATCAAAATATACATACAATATTCATGTATTCGAATATATACATTCGGTATTCGTATATTTTTATTAAATTAAGAGTATATTTTTATTACTTACTTAATACAATTAACTTATTACTATAGAGTATGTGTATAATTTACTAATACATTATTTAAGGCAGAAATGTGCACATTTAAAATTCACTGTACATTAACTTCAGTTGTTAAACTATGTATGCAAGCCTTCCAAAAATCAAGATAAACATTTACGATTGTTAGGGTTTTGTAGTAATGTTGAGTTTATTCCAAATTTTTTTTAAAATAAAACGTTATTTTTCTTGCTAGAATGCGTTTTAGTCATTTTCTTTTACTTTTATAGATCTAGAGCGCGTTCAATGCACATTCAATAAAAAAGTGTTTTAAATACTACCAATTTGTATCAAAGATTATTCTAAGAAAAAACACATTATTATTTCTAACTTTTGTCACACATATGACATTAAATTACGACATTCTGTTAAGTTAAACAAACTTGCTCTTAAAAGCATTGCTCAAAAACACAAACAACTCAGGAAACAATCTGAATATTTAATTCTAAACGTTCGCAAAACAAAATTATATTAAGTTACCAGGCACTAATACCAACTTCCATGTAATGAAAAAGCCAATTTGGAGGAATGCATGGAACAACCTTCGCTATGAAGCATATGTCTCAAATTACAATTCATTCGTGAACTTAGTATGTTTTATGACAAAATGAGGTCGTCATTTTCTGCAGCGAATACGAAAGGAAATAAAGTTTTATTCCTCCAAATGTTACTCGACTGACGCAATACAGGCATGTAAATAGATTTATAGTTTCAGCATATTTATTACTATTATGGAAGCAGTAAAATAGAGAGACGTAATGCGAAAAGATTTAGGTCCCTCCATTCAAATACTACCCCATCACGTTTTAAGGGGAGAGGGTAAATGTTACCCCATTAGAATTTATAACCGAGTACCGGGGTCGGTTGTAGTTTCTTAAGGTATAGTGCAACTTTTGCTAGACCTCAAGAAAACAGTATAACTTTAAAAATAATAAATTTAAATCTGAAATATTTAACACGCTTTTGGTGTAAAGATTTTTGACATTTTTAGACACGTGTTTACATTCAAAAACCAACTATTTCCAATCGTTTTAAAGGGCAATTTATTACTTATTGTTATAAGATTTTAAAATAAAGCCTTTTTATATGAATTATCGTTTTAAAGGGTAATTTATTACTTATTGTAATAAGATTTTAAAATTAAGCCTTTTTATATGAATTATCGTTTTAAAGGGCAATTTATTACTTATTGTTATAAGATTTTAAAATAAAGCCTTTTTATATGAATTTATTTTGCTAATATTTTCATACGGACGCAATGATTATGTATGACTGCATGTAGTTATGCCATATTGCATATTCCATAACTTTTTTAAATTCCTTTATTTCTAACATTTATATTCATATTTAATTTTTAATTGCCTTTTCATTAGGTAAAATAGTAAATTAAATATTATTCCACGTAAATTAATGAAAGGGTGTAAAATTCTAATTTTTAACTGTGATTTTGCTGAAAAAAAATTTTCTTCAGTCATTTTTTTAACAATTCTTTAACAATAGTTTTATTCAATGAAATGAGCAATGAATTATTATTCAAGATAACATAAACCCGGGTCTCAAATACGTTTTGAATCTACATTTCTTTAAATTGTTTTTATTCTAACAGAATATTCCCGTTATAGATTTGTTTTAAAGTTTTCATCATATTTGAGTTTCTTTTTTCTCTCGCCAAACTATTCAAAATAATAACGATAAGTATCGTGGGGTTAGCTCCGTTGGCTTGGCTTTTGGCGATGTTCATTTCAGATAAATAGCCAATAATGCATCGCTCCCTATATTCAGGAGCTTCAGTTAATTCATTTTAATTTAATTTTAACCTCATCTGTTATTTCCATGCCTAATCTACAAAAAATAAGTATTTTCAATAATATTTGCTACAAAAATTTTCTTTCTTTCTTTTAAAGGAAGTACTTATGCTATGTTCGGTTACTTGCAATACCTCCTAGAAAAGAGAAGGCCTTAGCACGGGTTACCATAAACAAGAAATTTGATCCTTTAGTAGTCCAAACGTAAAGACATCTTTCGTATTTTCCACCACTGCGCAACTTAGTAGCCCAAACATAGTGACATCTTTCTTCGTTTTCATTGACTGCGCAGTTTATGTTCGTCACGTCGGACTACTAAATTGATCAGTGCTGAGGCCTTCATTCTTCTAGGAGGTGTTGATACTTGTCAGCACACTAAGCAAGGTTAATGCCAAAATTTCACAATATACCATGCAAAGAAAAGTTATGGTCAAGGGGAAAACATATCAACTTAGTTTTATTTTAATACCGACGTTGAATAGCCGACCTAATTCTGAGTTTACGACCGCCAATGTTCATTTTCGTATCCTTGTAATTTTAAGCCCTTCCCAGAAGACGAGGGAATTCCTTGATCAAGCATTGGATAACATGGAGCAGCATTTGTGTAACATAGAGAGGAAAACCACGAAAATCTCCCATAGATAGTCTAAAGACAAGGGTCTCTAACCCATGATCAGTCTACCAATGAGTTTATTTTACCTCAGCACTGTGGTCAGTACGAGACAGGTGTGGAATTCTAATCGGAATTTGTTATCATCGTAGGGATTCGATCCCAATAATTCGCTCAAGACGATTCGCTCTATCCACTGAGTATCACTTGCGTGACTTTGTAGTTAAATAATTAGCTTGATAAAAGCAGATGTCTGTCCATATATTGCATTTTGATTTTGGTTTTTAACGCTAATAAAATCTAAAATTATTTTTTTTCAGAGCATACCAACACACGCCAATGAATTGAAATTGGTTGTTCTTCATTTAAACCACTAGAGAAGTGTTTCCCAAAGTGTGGTACGCGTACCCCCAGGGGTACGGGAACAGTTTAGAGGGTGTACGCGTTCTTTTGCGAAATATCTTGCAACAAACGAAAATTTCACAACATTTTATTTAAAAACAAAGCTAGTCATGAAAATTTACGATTACGTATTTCTCTATTGGGTATTTTTTACAGAGTTAGCTGTTAATAATAAGTGGTGACAATAGCCAGTTGTGATTTTTAACTTTTGTGAAATTTTTTTAGTAAAAAATACATAAATTTTTTTATTAGGGGTACGCAACGTTACGAAAAATTTAGAAAGGGTACACAAACGTCATAAGTTTGGGAAACACTGCACTAGCGATATATGCATGTTTGCCGTAATTATTCATATAAGCAGCTTTTACGCTTTCTAGAAATATATAGTAACTATATACAGGATTTAACACCATATTTCCCCCAACCTAGAAACGTCAGCAACAGTAAAATTAACTGCTCTTGTTCGTGTTTATAATTGATTTATACTCTTTGAATACAGATATACTCTTGCATAATTTTGATTCATGTAGTGTTTTATACTTGAATACTTACTTGCACAATCTTTACATGATTTCTAAATTATTTTTTAAATACTAGATATTTAAGTTAAATAATATATTGCTAATATATGTCTTAATGGGTGTTAAATTATTCTCCTGTTTATAAAGTTGGTTACGCGTAGAAATAATAGTAAAGAATGTACATTTCTAGAAACAATTTTGTTTCTTTGATGCATGAAACACTTATTATTTTTTTCCAATCAAGAATTGAAATAATGTTTCTTATGATCTACACAGAGGAAGAAGGCAGTATTTACAAACCATTCATTTGGTAATTTTTCCGTTCATGAAATTGTGGTTTACCTGAACTGGTTTTCAAAACTATAATTCTTATTATCAAACATTTAGTAAAGAGTACAGTACAGAAAATTAAATTTAACCAAATAAATTGATTTTAAGCTATGCTCTAAGGAATCCGGATGAAATTACCAAATTTCGTCACATTTATCAAATTTTAATCACATAACAGTATATTTTATGGTTAATTTAACTAAAATTATTTCCAAAGCTCATCGGTAAAAATCAACGAAAAATTTGTTTTTCCATAGAGCGAGAAACATGGTAAATTTAACCCTGTTCTGGTAGTTTTGATCATATTGTTTTTTCTCATAGTCGATTAAATTATAGCTGTAGAGCTTAAATTATATTTAATTTTCCGAATCAATTAATGCTTGTTCAATACATATTTTAATAAAATGATTTTGATTTTTTTTAAAAAATTAAATTGAATCATGGTGTTTTTTTCTTAATTTGTAACGGTTATGTTGTTTAATTTTCTTTAGAACGTTAAAATAACTACGCAGTTTAGAAACTTGAGACCATATTATCAATTTTTATAACTTCCAGAAATATTTTCGCCATCTAAATAGAAAAGTAAATACTTGCATAACTTACATAGAAGTCTAAGATGTTGAGAAAATTTGTACAAATTACAGAGCACATATGTGTTTGGCGTCATTTGATGGACAGTTGTCTATTTAGTTTTATTTTAAGTTCATAATTTTTTTACAATTTTAAAAAATTTTATATATTTTTTTCAAATTACTAAATAAATAAATTTAAAAATTAATAAATAAATAATTTTTTAAGTGAAATAGATATATTACGATTCCAAGTTGACTTTGAGTGTTGCTTATTAAAGCTTCACATATGTTACCATGAACTGACTTAGTTTCATTGTTTGGGAAAATGACACTACTCTAAAATACATATCAGACGTTATCCTCGTACTTTCAATCGATAAATAACAAGAAAAATTTCTGTTACTTGACTTTCGACAAGTAACAGAAAGTTGAAGACACACTATATACTGTCTTCTTTAAACACTCTAATTGCCTTCACTTAATGCATCTAAAAACGAATTTAAAGTCTAGTTTGACTTTTGGTGTAACAGTAATAACCTACCTGCCTGATTCACCAGAGACATTTTATACCGTTTCCCACTGAACTATTAATCTTTTTATGTAATTCAACTATAGTGCTAAGGATTTTAAACTTCTCTTAAGACTTTCATCTATATAGTTCATGTACTAAAAAATGCACTACTCATAAGTACTCCTAAGTAGTTTGTATTTTAAAAAACTACGTGCTTTCACCAAACAGTTAAAATTTTAGACGACATTTTTTTTACAAATTCCTATTTTGCATTTAATTTGCAAACTTAAGTCAATGATATGTTGATGGCTGAGAAATTTTTAAAGTCTGCATCTAAGCAATTTTTGTTTAAAGAATGGTATTTTTATTTATATCAATGGCCTTCCCTGGTGGCAGAAGTTACGTGTAATGAATCCAGTTTTTTTATTTACCTTCATCCATCGTTGTTTCAATTTACCATAAGGTCTTGATTAATATTTTTTTTTCATTCTTTCTGTATTCTTCTTTGTGTTCTGCCATCATAGTTATGATATCTTTCTAATCACGTAGAAAACAAAGACATCATCTGATTATGAAAGACGGAAAGAAAAAGCTCATTCTACTTAGTAACTCTAGTTTTCTTACATAAGGATTCATCGATGTAATTTCATAAAGGATGTAATTCTAATTATTTTAATAAATAAAAAAACTGGAATATTTGCTCTTCAACCAAGTATGCGTGCTATTGTCAATGAAAATTAAATTTATCACGTATAAAATAAGCAGTTCTTGAACATAAATTTTATGCTTCACCGAAACTGCGTGAACAAAAAAATTTTTTTTGCTCAAATAAACACGTTTCTTTTTTACTTTGATCTATCTTTGTTGATTTTAAAGCTTGAATTGCTTCATTTGGAGGTATGAGTGTAGAAATATCAACTATTGAAGGCAAATATTAAAATGACACATAAAAATTTCTTAACTAGAATTTTAGAACAGAAACTGTAAAAACAACTATTTTCTACTTTGAATTTTTAATCTTTTTAAACGTATTTACTAGTTTTAAGAGCTGCATATATTAACATATTAACATAAACAATTAATTTATCTTTAATTTCCACTTCCTAATTTTGGAACCATTGGTTTAAAATACATAAACTAAATATGAAAATTTATATATTTAATTAATACTTGTTTGCTAGAAATATTTAACAGAAGGGAACCAAAAGTGTTATTTTGAGCCTTATTAAAAAATTAAAAAACACAAATAATAAATATTGAAAATTCGCAAAAACAAAAAAGCAGACACCCTGAACCTGAATAAATTTTGATTTAATAATTGGATCTTCATGTTCTAGGACTCAATCTTAATGACTCGAGGGTGTGCACTCAAATATGCTAATTAATAATTGCAGACGATATTTTAAGTTACGAAATCAGACTAACGTACTTTCTCTGAAAAAACATATCTTTTTTCGACGGATTTGGATATTTTACCCCCAAAATATAGGAGTTAGCCGCAATCTGGGAAATATGGTCCCGATAGTTTGGTTGGGAGAGCACTTACTTAATGTAAATTTTCTTCTTTGCTTATTTCACTAAATCTAGAGAACTTTTTAAGTGAATTGAAAAAAAAATTGAAAACAATTATAAACTTCGTTTATCCAAAGATAATTCCATGCAAACAATTACTTTTTGTAAATATTTATAATTTAATTTAAAAATGGTCGAAAAAATTTTGAACTATAAGGTATACAATTTCCTGCATCATTTTAAAGAATACAATTTTACATGTTGAAATACAAAATTTGATCAAAATAGGTTGAATATTTCCTGAGAAATTTAATTTTGAAAGCGTCAGATATTTGAAATTACATACAGTATTGCAAGTGGGTTTTAAAAAGCAACGGTAGTATTTTTTTTTACAATAAAACTGCTGCTAACAGATAAAGATTGAACATTTCCGTTATTAGAACTATTTTTTACTTTAAGCTATTTGCATTAACGTATGCACTTTTTTAACCTAAACTATTTGAATTTTTTTTTATTTATTATTGCATAAAATTAAATTACTTAATAAGTATTTAAAGCGCATGATATAGGGAATAAAAGAAATTTTTTTTAGATATTAAAGAAATAAAACGTATTTTTAAAACAAATCAATTGTTTTTAGATAGAGCACTCGCCTTCCAATGAGGTGAACTGGGTTCGAATCTCAGCAATGGCTAGCCGATACGAATTAGCATACGGCTTGCACCGACAACAGTGCTGACGTGAAATATCCTCAGTTTTAGACGGATCATGTGTTAGATTCCCTTTGCAGTCAGACTAACCGTAGGAGGCTCTCGTGGTATTCCTCTCCATGTAACGCAAATGCGGGTCAGTTCCCTCAAAAAAAGTCCTCCACAAAGGCAAATTTCTTCCATTAATTAAACCAGGAGTTTCCTAATTTTCTGGATTGGGTTTAATATTACAAAGCTACGGAGGTGAACATTAGTAGTCATAAACCCAAAAAGTGGGTCTGCTGTTCAACAAAGTGATAAAATAAAAAGAAAAGGTTCCTTTTTTTAAAAAAAAAAGAAAGAAAGAAATCGCAGTTCTATCTCACTTTAAGTACAAAACAAAATCTATAATACTCAACAACCAAAGTATCATTTCCCCCACAAAAATCTTGCAATACTTAATAAATAATTTTAATCTGAAACGATGTGATATAAATAAGAAATTGATGATAGTCTATTAGATGATTCAATTGAATTAATGTGCATTGGTTTTTCATTAGTTCTTCCAGGTAAAGAGTTTCATAGGTACAGAAAATCCCAAGGCAAATCAACGCTATGATATAGCGTCTTCAAAAAGATCGAAAAGGATTGGGGTGAATTCGAAACCCCTGAGCTTTTCGAAGTTAATTAGTTAGGAACGAAAACAACCACATAAGCTTGATTTAGATAGCAAACTCAATCAGAGTATCGGGTTTAGGACGAAACGAGAGATCGTCTTAACGTTCATAGATTATTTTCTATATGAGATAAAATATATGATTTATCCTACTAAGAGAAAAATATAATTATTATTTGATCAAATTGAACCAAAAATATACCTTAGATATTTTATATTTTGATTTAAATAAAAATGTGATATCGTATTATCTTATGTCTTATTTCTGATATTTGATCTAAATAAATATCCATTTATAACATTTACTTGCTCGACAATATAATTATATTTCCTTTTTGACTTATGAAAGGAGGATATAATAAATACTAATTGGTTATATTAGCGAAATTCCTCTAATTTACCAAAACAAATTTACCCTAAAATAGTTTTAAAAGCCGAAATTATGACGAATTTTATCTAAATAAGTAGGTGTATCTATGTTCCGTTAATGAAAATAAATTGAAAAATTATGTTAAAAGCACATATTAATGGCAGTTTGGTTACCTTTAAGAAATTCTGAAAGCTTTTGAGAAAAATACTGGTTAATGTGATCCATTAAAAACTTATTACACAAATCAGAGAAACTAAATACCAGATAATAAGACCTTGAAGAAAAATAATTTTACCTTATCTGATAGAAAATATTTCGAAATGAAATGTAATATTAAATGTGATTTCTTTAAAAAATAAGTGTAGAATATTCCAGAAAATAATGCATATCTTACGCCTGTTAGTTACAATATTAGAAAATTAGTTTAAAATCCGGATGTCAAGTTATTATTTGCCTAAACAACTAACTCTTTGTCGACAGGTTGCGAATAATATATAACTGCTATGATATATTAATTTTAATCAAAACTCCAGTTTCTATGTTAGTTAAAATAAAGATACAATTTATGTAATTTTGATAAATACCCTTTAAAATTCTCAGTTCATAAAAATATTTATTTAATATATCATCTAGATAAATAATAATTCAACTCAGTTCATAAACCCAGCAGTTTGATTTCAAAATTATTTAGCATTTGGCAGAAACTCAAATGAGAAATCTTCTCTTCAAAGATATCTCTTTCACAATTTATTATCTCGTTCTCTGAAAAGTGATATAAAAGTATCTTTCCTTGTTTTAAACAATACATGAGTACTAATTTAGTTTGACAAATCGAACATCCGTTGTCACTGGAAGTAAATTTCCACACGGAAACAGTACCATCTTACAACGGAATACATTTAATGGTGATTTAAACCTGAATTTATGGCCTCTTTCAAAGTCGTTTCCCTTCATTGCTACTTGTACTTTAAGATCTTTAGTTGAGAAACTAGGATTAAAGTTTGTTATAGTTCTAGTCTTTATAATGTTAGATATCTTCTTTCGTTATTTTTATTCATTGCTTTGAAACATAATTTTTACGCCATAAATTCAACTAAACAGTAATTTTTCTCCACTTCAAATAAAATAGTACAAATGATTTACTATTATGGTTTGATAGTGTTTATAAAATATTTAACGAGTATTTATCCAATGAAGTTGAAAGTATTCTGTCAAATACAAGCTGTTTTCACGCAGAAAAGACTACCAATCAAGACTACTGGTCAAGACTACCAATATATGGTGAAATTTATCATACTTCATGCTGTATGGGACCACCAAAAAATTTGGCATACATTTTTATCGCGGTTCTCCGTAATGATAGGTAAAATTAAGAATAAAATTTGGTATTAAAAACTATGACAAAATTTGGTAATTTTATGATGATACCTTAGAGTATGGTTACTGTCAATAATTTTTATTTCAGGCTGAATTTCCGATTCCTTTTTTTTACTTTTTACTAAATGAGCAAAACATTATAATTTTGAAAACCAGAATTTTTAATAAGCTTTTACCATTTTGAACTGAAAAATTCATAAATGAATGGTTTAAATACCGTATGTTTTGGTTTTTATTACCAGAATTATGGTATTTTTTTGTTGTTCTTTTTTATCAGAAATAAAGTACGATAATTTTAATAGAATTTTGGATCTTCGTGTTGTTTTAATTGATTCGCTAACTAAATTTGAGTTAATCATTCAAACTTTGTGACAATGGATTAACGCTTTTATTTTGTCGAATTTGAATTACTTTTCGAGAAAAAAAGTCGATTCCAATCTTTGCAACTGGTACGACAGGAATTTTAGGTGAGATACTAGGACAAAAGTTTCTTATTGATTTAGACCTTTGCTATGATCTAGATTTAGTCCACTGCTATGCTCTAGATTTAGTCCATTGCTATGCTCTAGATTTAGTCCACTGCTATGCTTTAGATTTAGTCCATTGCTATGCTCTAGATTTAGTTCATTGCTACTTAGTCCATTGCTATGTGTCATCTTTTTTTCTATGTCTAAAACCGTATTTTTTATTCAGCTCGATTGCAGTACATCTCGTATTTCACAAATATTGCAAATTATTTCATTATATGATTTCCTAGGTGTTGATTTTGTATAGATTGCTTTAAGTGTTGATTATAATAATATCGTATGGGAAATATCGTTTTATATTTAAATTTAACACGTAGCTTTATTATTGTTTTTAAGCTTCATTGCAGAAAGTCTAGATCAGAGGTTTATATTCTTCAAATAAACACATGCTCAACGTGTCTGAGACACCTCTTGGAGGTTTTTATAATTTTTTTTAGTTTCAACACCAGTTTATAACACCATTACTAATGTAACTTTGAAAACATAATTCCCTCACTGTAAAAAACATCCGAATTCAATTATGGTAATAAGTGCCGGAACTTTCGGTTCATCATCTGTAAAATCCATTTTACCATACAATATATTTTTACCGTACAGTCATATTTAATTAGAGTGATTTAGTGATCTGATGGTACTTATTACTGTTAAAATCACCGATTTTATGAGATATCAGATTTTATTTTGCTTTTTTATTCAGAAATCAGTATATCAGAATTTTTGTTCCGAAACATGTTCCGATAAAAATTAGTTTTGCACTTTTTACCGTAATTTGATCCGGAATTTTTATAGTAATCTTCATTTCGCGCAGTAGTGATAATTTCTTCTCTGATACTATAAAATTTTTTTTCTGTATAATCCAAATATTTTATAAAGCATTTAAAAACAATTGCAGTTACTATTGTACGTTTCAAAGAAAATATCCATCAAAATATTTTAGTGCAAGATAGAGTTTTCAATACTTTTAAGAGCTGTCTTAACTAGATATGACCTGAGCATACGATACGGTGGGTAGTTATTATGAGTTTATAAGAGCTCGGTAAGAATCTGTAATCAGCAAAACTAAAGGCGACGGAAAAAAAGAAAGAAAATTTGAATGAAAAAATATAAGTTAAAATATTCCCTAATATCGTTATGTTGTTAAAACTAGTACATATTCAGTAGTCTGAAGCTTTTTGAAAAAAATTAAAAACTAAATTTACCACGTTAATTACTCGAAAGCACTTTGTTTTGACACATGTACTGTATTGTTGGTTGGTTAATTACTAAAAATAAAATAATACTAGGGCATGCGTAAAAATAAGGAAGGTAGGTAGGTATTGTATTTACTTCGCACTAGAGCTGCACATTGTGCAATTGGCGGCGGTCAGGGAAACATCCCTGAGGATGATCCGAAGCCATGCCATCGCAATTTTGATCCTCTGCAGAGGGGATGACTCTCCTACTTTAGTAGCCTGATAACCTGCGCTCGAAGTCAAACACTTTACAGTATAACAGTTTAACGAGCACCGATAACACGCACCCTCGGTCCCATCGCAGGTTCATCAAAGTTGCCCTCCCCCCGCTTACTGACCACAACCAGTAATTCTTGACTTCGGTATTCTACTGGGAACCGTGTCTTTACGATCAGTCCACTGCGGGACGCGTAAGAATATGACAAGCTTTCTTAGACCAGAACAATTATTTTTCCCCCTAAATAGTAAAAATATTTTATTTATTGTGAAGGAAATTGCATTCTAAGTGAGATTAAAACCCAAATTTTCAGACTGCAGTAACAGCTCTAAATTACCTCTCTGAGGCACAGAGAAATAATAATCACTTTAGAATTTTCCTTAATTCTTGATTTCATTGAGTTATATATATTGACTTCTTAACTTTAAAGATAAAGATCAAGTTTCTGCAGAAAGAACCCTATCCTTAATTTAAACGTATCGACCTTTTTATTGATCTAAGTAGTAAAAAAGAAGGAAAAAAAACTTGCAAAAGGGTGAGGATATTGAATTTAAGGCCGATATAAATGAACAAAAAGGAAAAACCCGTAGGTGATAAATGCCAGAATCAATTTAAAGTTTAAGAAAAAAAGAGTGACCGTGAGAGAAAGATTGTGAAGAGAGATACATAAAAGCAGAACTTTATCCAGAAACGGCAAGCGTGTAATTGAAGCAGACGTAGCAGAAATTTTTCTATTGGTTTAAAATTTTCTTCATATAATTATGAAGAAGATCCTATCTATCATAGAGTATCATACTATCTAGTATTTACATGAAAATGATTAAAGGAAGACTGGAAATAATGAAAAAAACTAAAAAAAATCTTCAATTAATACTATTATATTCGAAAGTAAAAAGTAAGTCATTTTTTTAATATATATATATATATATATATATAATTTTTTTTAAGTTTTTCTTTTTTTTTTCTTTTTTTTTTCAATTTATTTTATTT
>NC_092215.1:36436064-36450430 GCF_043381705.1 Parasteatoda tepidariorum
CGTGAAGGTCGTTGGGCTACCGAAGCGGGGGTGCCATCCCCTCTGCAGAGGATCAAAATTGTGATGGCATGTCTTCGGATCATCCTCAGGGATGTTTCCCAGACCGTCGCCAATACCCATTGTGCAGCTCTAGTGCGACGTAAATGCACTAACCTACCTACCGGTAACAAACCCACTCTATTATAATCAATACTTCTAAACATAAAATAGAACAATTACTCAGAGTTCTAAATGGTTTTATATATATATATATATGAATAAAATAATAATGGTATGTTGGTATGCTGTGTTTTAACTCTTTAAATGTTATTGATTTACTGTTTGCTCCTGAGAAATGAATAAAAATCTGAAATTGTATTTTATATTGAGCTCCAAGTATAGTACCTGTGCTGATAGCAAATGAAAAATCATTAATTGATTTATAACTTGAGAAAATCGTTTTAAACGTTTTCAGGAAATATTTAAAGTTTTTTTTTTTTAATAATTTCTGCAAAGATTTAAAATACTGGATCAACCCTTTTGGTGCTAGCTTCCTAATATTCGAAGAAAGGTTTACGTTGCTGCATTCCTCATTTGTAAGTTTTTTACCCTCAAAAACTAGTCTAAAAATATATCTATCTATACTAGGTTTCACTATGAAAAATATATTCTAGGTTTCATTATTAAAAATCTAAGCCCAAGATGACAATATGTTTTGCAGTTAAAAATTCAAAAATGAGGAATATAGTAATGTAAAGATTTCGTTTAATACTAGGACGCGTAGTACTGGAACGCGTGATATTAGGGAAGCTATCGAATATATCGTGATTTTCAAAACGTTTTTGTACTTTTAAAGATTATGTTTGGCATAATAGTAACTAATGTTTTTATATTACTAATTGTTTAAATTAGTAATATTAAAGACATTGTAAATAATAAGTATAAATGTAAATATATTATTAAACAAATGCAGCAAATACTAATTTAACTTATGCAACTCTGCAACTAATTTGTTTAGTCTAACTATGAATATGTTGTCTCGTTCATTCATATCGTATATTTTTTTAATACTATGTATTTATCTTACTGCTTTTGCTAAACTATGGTTAAATTAATATTGAAAAATATGATAAATTTTATAATTGATAATTTATTACTAATTTTATAATTAACAATTATTATAAATAATTATAAAATTAATTATTATTAATAATTAATTATTTTAAAACTAATTATTAATTTTATAATTAATAACTAATACATTTTGTAATAAATTTTTTAATACTGAAAAATATAATAAATTTTGCCTGTTAAGAACTTCAAAAAATTTATCAACTTTATTTATGGCTGAATTAATTGTTATTTATATTAATATAATGCTGATTTTATGTCTAATGCGCTAGAATAAAATTGTATGTAAAATTATAATTGAATGTTTTAATGTAAATTTTAGCGGAATCGTAAGCGTTACAACGTTTAAATTGTTACATAATTTAATGAAAATCTCGGTTGGAATCCGGAGCATCTGAAATGAAGATGTATTTTATTAGACGAGTTAGCCTTATGCAACAGACAATTAATTGTGAGGTTATAAGCATGTGATAACGCGAATTACTTTAATTACGAGTAATTTGAAAACTAAATTTGAATAGAAACTTTCTCAGTAAGGTTTTAAAAGATCTAAAGTCTGCAATGTGTTCGAAATATTTATATTAATACAAGCAAAAAAGTATTTAATGCTAATGGATTTATCCACGCACTTAAAATTAAGGGTCATGTAAGCATTTAGTGAACGTCTATTTGTTGGTCCAAATCACAATCCACTTAAAGAAAGACGCTATTTTGAAAACTTTATAAAGTTTGCTCTTGTATTTATCAGAGTTAAGAAACTAATAATTAAATAGTTTCCACTATGCATAAAGATATATTGCCGTTAATGTTTATCTCATAAACAAATTGAAGGTCATTTAAATTTGAGTATACTTTTTTATTTATATTTATGAGTGTATTTCTTGATTATATTTTATATTTCTATAGTTCCAGGGATTGTTGTACCTGTTGTTACAGGAATCAACTACATAACCTAAGGGTAGACATTGTCCACTAAATGATGAGCAATTTATTACCAATCAAATTTACATGTGATCCAAATGTTCTACACTGTGAAAAATTCCGGAATAAATTACGGTAAAAAATACCAGCACGCTGGGTGCCAATTTATCTTACCGTAAAATTCCGTTTTCGCCGGAATTATGGGACAAAAATTCTGATACACAGCAATTTTTACAGTAAGGGATACTATAAAATCATTGAAGAATCGGGAGAGTCTGTTTGGTGGGGCACTCGGCACATGCTCAAGAGGTCGTGCGTTCAATCCCTGTGGGCTGAAGATTTTCCGTGTAGTATATGGTGACTGATGCACGTTAAATCATTCGGGGCACAAAGTTCTCCCTGTTCCCATTCCTAATTAGGGGGTACTGATCCAGGAGTTTTTTTGTCTCCTGGATTGGGTTTAAAATTACAAGACTATGGAGTTAATCATTTGTCGTCGTAAGCACAAAATTCGGGAGGCTGCTCAACTACGGTTATAATACAAAATAAAATAAAAAATCACTGAATGACTGTAATTAAATAAATAGATCTGAAAAAAATACGGTATACTATTTTACGATAAAAATGAGCTTTTTTGTAAAGTAGATTTTACGGATAACGCAGCTAAAATACAGTTACTTTTTATTGTAATTTGATTCCATAATTTTTTACAGTCTAAACTCTGACAAACTTATATATACATACCATTCTAGGTTACAATTAACTATATATTTCTCATGGATGAAGTTAATAAATATTATTGAAAAATTTTGCAAAGAAATTATTTAAATAAGCTTTTTGGAAAATATGCATTTATAAGCGAGAATTATTAATTTAAATATACTGTAATTTGCATAAATTAATAACAAATATAAAATTTTCATGCTACCAATGTGATTTCCTTCGAATTTGAAAATATGTTGCAAAACTTTTCAAACTCTGACAGTAAAACATAAGATCACTACCAAAAAACAGAAAATATGTCAGAAAAGGAGGGAAAAAATCTGCTGATATCACCATACTGTATGTTAATGACATTAGTGGTAGGAAGCACTGGCAATTTTCGTAGTTTGAACTAAACTATACTGTATTTAAACCATTCATTTGGTAATTTTTCCGTTCATATGGTAGCAGTTTTCTGGAAATTCCAGTTTTCAAATTTATATAGATATATTCTGTGTAATATAGCCTGGACAAGTTTACTTTTGTTGATATTGGTATTGTTTACTAACAATGGATTTGAGTAAAAACAAGTTTAAAAAATTCAGCATTTGTAAAACTTTGCAAAAAGTAATTCACTTCAACATTGTTGACCATTTAAAATTTCTTCACCGATAAAAGTGTGTTGATAATTGCACTTCGTTTAATGTAATTAAAATTGTAAAAATTAACTGCAAATTTACTTCAACAAAAAATGTTCAGATGATTTTTCACATTTACATACGCATAAATATATTTTCGTTGGAAATGATGATTTTCAATGCAAATTTAAATTATATAAGCATATGGTACACACGCTTGCTGTCAAAATCGTCAAATGTGTTTACGGAAATGACACGTTATTCAAACATTTCTAGAAAAGCCCTAGATGCATGAAGCACTAGGATAAAATCTCATTTATTTTAGTTCGGCACTTTCTCATAACATTGCCTTTTCTCTTTTTTCCACTTTTTTGTTTTATTTTATATCTGCCTTTACGTGACACGTGATGAGCGACAGCATACGATGCACTAAATCTCATTCCTTTTTAAATCCCAAGGAATGAAACAAAAGAAACAGTAAATAATAATAAAAATTGAGATTTCTTTGAGAGAAAAATATTTCCTTTTGAAACTTTCTTTTCTAAAATGCAGTTTTCACTTCGTTTGAAATGTTGAGAAATTGTTCATCACCTTTTTCTCGAAAATTTCGCTTCGTTGGAGATTGCTTGTCAGTTACAATGCAGAATGTAGCTGCTTCTGAACGTTGCATTGAAATAAATTAGGTTCTATTCGGTATAAGATAAATAATGCAAATGTTTATGATGCTGCCCTTCAACTATACCGAAACTAATGATGAAACTGGGAGATATTATATAATGATAGATTATACTGCGGCGTATAGATATCTATATGTATCTTTTTCCAGATATTTCCAAAACAGCTAAGAAAGTGTCATTTATAAACAGAAGATTACAAAAAAGGAATCTACATACGTAATATATTGCTTTAATATTTTCCTTCAGATCAACATTCACAATAACAGGCATATTAGAATTTTGAACATTTAAACAAAATGTTTATCGAAAAATCATGAATTCATGAAACATGATATAAATAAATACGATTTAAGATAAGGCATATCTTTAAATGATATAATTTCATGCTTTGACTGATAGCAAATAACTTTGAAACTCTTTTACATCATGCATTGTATAATTATGGATTATAAAAAGCTGAAGATAATAGGTAAAGAAGGAATTAAGAAGATTGAAATGCAGTTTTCACTTTGTTTGAAATATTGAGAAATTGTTTATAAATTTTTTCTCAAAAATACAGCTTCGCTGGAGATTTCTTGTCAGTTAATATGCGAAATACAGTAGCTTTTGAACACTGCATTGAAATAAATTATGTTCTATTTGGTATAATATATCTAATGCAAATGCTTATGATATATCCCTTCAAATATACAGGAACTAAGGAAGAAATTGGGAAATATTAGATAATGATAGGCTATACTGTGGCGTATGGATATCTATATTTATCTTCTGATAGATACTTTTATGTTATTATGTAATACCTTTATTTTATTAATAATTAAACATAAATTAAATCTGAAAATCATGCATATTTTTTAAATTGAAATTTTCGAATTATTTCAGCATTCCAGCAGATATTCAACGTAAAAATTCTGTCCAATTTTACAGGTACACGACAGTAAAATGTGGTTTTTTAGGAGTATAATTATTATATTAGTGTTCCTAAATATAATTACTAAAGTAATTATTAGAGTAATAAAAACGAACATTTTAGAAATAGAAAATTATTCTAAGCATTAATGTCAACAACAATATATAATGACTATAGACTTACTAAAATGATTTCAAAGTTAAAGAAATAAAATTTTAAGTATTTCAACCGAAATGTTGACACATTCAATATCAAGTTTATGAACGCAATATAGAAATAGAAACGCATAATTAACATTAAAAATAGGAAAATATTTGCTATCTACTTATATTGCAGACTTTATATCAAGGCAATTGTTACCAAAATTATTCGAAACATATGAACATTAGGCAATATTAACTGCATAAATTCCAGACAGTGGCGGAAAATAGGCAAAGAATGACGGATTAATGGTCTATGTCTGGTTTTCGCAGTTCCATTAGATTTCAAAATACACAACGAATTTTATCTGTAGTGCAAATCTCACTTACGAGTGTCTACTGGAAGATCAAATCAAGGTCAAATGAAAATATTTCATAATTGTTTTGATAGTTTACCACCTGACCGGAACATCTGCTCCTGCACCCCAGAGCCCAAGGTCAAGAAAACTGAGATGGGCACAGTAGGCCTTGGCCCTCTATGGACTGTCGCGCCACTGAGTTTTTGAGTTGAGTTTTGATAGTTTTAACAATATTTACTTTTATAATTTAATTTTTTAAAAAAAATCATACGCGTAACATGTCAAATTTGGGTTCTGTGGAGAATATGTATATATATATATATATATATATATATACAGGGTGGGTGAGTCCCTCACTCATGAGGTGTTTCCGCTGTCGCTGATTGATGAGAAATGTGGTAATTGCGATTATCAAAGCTGGAAGGATCTTTATGAGACTTTTGTTAACAAGATTGATTTTGTTAACAAGCGTAAAAATGACTTTAAAACCGAAACGAGAGAGGACATTTGGAATTCTATTACAAACAGGGGGAGAAACGGTGAAGTAATAAGTTCTCTATTAGGATTGGAAAAAGGACGTTGGGGTGTAGTGAGTTTAGCAAGAACTGAATTAACTATGGATAGTTGACAGTGTAAAGCTAAGTACTGGTTAGCTATTGGTTAAAATTCGTCCGGGTTACTACTTCCGATATATTTTAACGTCTAAGCTTGAAAAAGAGCGCCATCCGATATTATTACACAAATAGTGTTTACAATATAACGCGTTCTTCCAATTTAAATTTCGACGAATCTAACAATAAAGTAAATCGCGAGACTTTGCAAGCGTGCTATGCTGCAACTCAAACGATTCAATCAAACTGTGCTATTTTACACAAATATTGCCAAATAAGGGATAACACTCAAAACATGACTACCCTTGCACTGTGATATTAATTTTGTTAAATTTGCTTTAGGCTAACGAACTGTTAGAATTTATAAATTACAAAAAACTCTTATGAATGTTAAAATTACGCGTGCATTTAAACAAAACTCACAATAATAAAACTTCCTAGAATATGAAGCCTGTTCACACATTGCCTCGTAAAGCATAACATAAGCGGAGGAATACTTCGGAAGTTTTCTAAATGTCTTCCTGTTTTAGGAAGGTCGGTTAGGAAGGTTGTTCACCTTCGTAGACTTGTAATTTTGAACCCAATCCAGAAGACAAGGGAACTCTTGGATAGGGAGAAATTTGCCTTCGTAGAGGACTTTTTTTGAGTTAACCCGCATTTGCGTTACATGGGGAGGAAAACCACAAAAACTCACCATGATTAGGCCGACGGCAAGGACCTAAACCGGAAGAACTCGCAATTTTCAAATTACAGGACATTCTTATAAATGGTGAAATAACGCGTAAACTTAAACACAANACTATTACCTGGAGGAAAAAGAACTATATATAATAGATACAAATTTGCATACACCCTCAACCCAGTTAAACAGACTGGTAATTCCAAATATATTTGTTTTAAAAGCCATATCTGAAATTTTAAATATAAAATTGAATTTTATACAATAAAAGTAAAACAAAATTAAATAAATCCTTGTAGTAAAGGCTGTAACAAAGATACAGGAAAAAAATCTGTTCTTTTTGGTGTTCTGTCAATTTAGATTTCAAATTTTTATTAGAAGCAAGCTTAGAGATGTTTTAAATAGATGTCATGGCACTTTTCCTCAAACCTCATAAGTTTATCTCAATGTTAGTAAGAAAGACAAAACTGTAGATATATTTTTGAAACTAAAATCATGTACGAAGTCATCAAAGATTCATGATAATATGCCTATCATAAGTTTAGTCACGTAGAGATTGACATATTTTATAAAAGAAATATCATTCCCTTCATAGTGATTGATAGATTATGATGTTACTTGATGACTAGCTATGCATCATCATTAAGTATGACTGTAGCTGTCGTTGTACAAGATGTTTTGTTAGTGTTCCCTATAATTGAAAGCCCCTAATCAAATTGAATGAATGAGGAATTGTCAATGCGGACGAAGCTAAATATAATAGTCATTTTACGCAAAAGAATAATAATTACGAGCTTAAATCTGTCTTTGTTAAGATATAATTTTTGTTCTTAGTTCAAAATGATGATTCATTACATCAAGCAATTATGTTGAACTGCGAAAATAAATATTACATTTTTATTCAATTAGAAATCTTTCAATTAACTACAGCTGACTAAGAGAAGTATTTAATATAATTTAATAATACCAATTGTAAAATAGTAAAATATAAGAGGAATATCCTTTTTAAAATTTTATTTCAATATTTAAAAAGAGCAGTTTTTTATATACAAGAATATGTATTTACTTGGGATATGGAAGTTATCTTATATCTATAGTTTTAATAAAATTTAGTGTTGCAATGAGAAATTGCTAACTATTAAAAAATATCCTTGCAAAAATTGAATTTCAATACTTAGTAAGCACAATTTTTCAAAACTTAAATTAATATTAATTGCTTAGGGATAAGATAGTTAATTTAAATTATTAATATGTATCTTAGTTTCGTTTTTAGATTGCTTCAAAATAAAGTTTGGAATTGGAAAGCTAATTAATAAAGTTTTAAAAATGAAGTTTATATTTGGTACGCAATTTTACTAAACTTTTCCACCAAGAAAAAAATTCATATTGCAAAGCAAAATTAATTTGGTTTCGAAATAAATTAAATTGGAATTTGTAAAGTTTGGGAAATTTTGTAATTCAAATTCATGTTTTATATCTCTTCAAGATTTACAACACCCGAATATTTAGGGTTAAAGTATATTCTAATAATGAGTCCATTAAATCTCAATTTCACTTAAATCAAGTTAATTTAAGCATTCTAATTTTTTAGTTCATGATATTCTAATCAATATCTGTGCTTCTCAAAATTATTTGCAATTTACAAAACCAATGAAATTGCATTTTCATATTACATTTAAGTATCTAAAATATTATTAAAAAAATACTATAGATCAAAGATATTTCAAAGCAATTATCTTCATTAATGGCTTGGGGTAATATCAACAATGTTTAAGCCACACTTTTAATTATATATAAACAAACTATATTATTTCAAAGCGTAACTATTTCACATCAAACTATTCATCACATCAAATGTCCCTTTTAAGAGAAAACAGAATAATACACAGCGTAATTTTTCCGCCTATATGGAAATCGTGATATTTTCATATTCAACGCTAATTAAAATTTGTGATTATTATGATTGTGATTATGCGATTATTAATTATGATTGCAATGTGAAAAAATGTGATTATATGTGATAGCGTGGCTTGAAATTTACATTTTCAATAGGCGTTTAATGCATTAGAGAACATTTAAATATTTTAATAAGCTTGTTCAAAACTGTTCTAATTTGATCTAAATTGATAAAATGCATCTATAATGTAGACACATTAAACTTTGCGATGTATCTCAAACATACTGTACAATAATTTTTTTTAATTAAAATTGTTCATATGGTACTGCATGAAAAAAGCATGATCATAACTGCCAGAATATGATTAAATTTATCATGTTTCTCGCTGTATGAGAACACCAAAATGCTCAGTAATTATTTTCTTACCGTAAGAGCTTTGAATATCATATAATACATTAAGGGATAGAATTGGTACTCATGATACCTAACAGCATGGCATAAAACCATTAAGTAGAGCCAGAAATTCAGGTAAACCATTCAGATAAATAGTTAAAATACCGTATATTTTGGTTTTTATAAGTACGATTATGTTTTTTTACCTAAAATGTCAGTATTGTATTGTACGGTAATTTTATTTTCGTGTTTTAGTTAATCTATTTTAAAAATATCTCAAACCTATTTTATAGTATCTTAGATTATTTTAATTTCAATATAGTTCAAAACAAAATTCAGTTCTAATACAAATTTTGTCTATTTAAGTTCATGGATTGCAAGTCATTTTATTTTTTTTCCTATTTTGGACTAAAATTGTTTAGAATATATTAAATTTCTAAAAAAAACTCTAAACTACTGAGCTTGAGTACTTTTGGGAAACAGCTTTAGGACTCCTAACACCCAAATCTTTTAAGATTGCAGTAATTCTTTCGGGTAGTGGGTATAATTTTATATTCACACTGAGCTATTACACCTTACCCAGTGGAGCATTTTGTGCGAGATTGATTTCTTTGATTAGAATAAGTGTTCTGATGTTTAGCGATCGGGAAGGTCCATTAGGCTTTAATTAGCGAAATGGATCGTTTTTTGACCTCTATTTTTGTTTTTATTGGTAATGAGACGCAATTCTGGACCTATAGTGATTGAATGAGTATTGGTCCCTATGGAAAAACTGAGTAATAAGTTTGATTCGAATCGGATCCAAGCGCTCTCTGGAGAAAATTCTAGAATCAACTGTTGCAATCGAAACAAGTAAATTCTACTATTACCTGGAGGAAAAAGAACTGATAGCTTTGAAGTTCAATTAGAATGTGTTAAGTTTTTGTGGTTCTTTAACACCGCTATTTCCATTAATATGTAAATCCTGGAGTTAAGTTCCATTTTAAATACAAATTGTAAATATTTTTTCTTGCTCTTGTAAGGATGTTAATTGACCAGATTAATTTGCAAATTACTTGCCAAAGTTTCTGTTTTGAATCACATGTTTAGGTAGAATACACATATGTATAAATGTTTAAAAAAATGCATTAATATAGATGACATAGCTTCAAGACAAAATATAGAGTGTGATATACAGCATCACGCCAGTGTGAAACTTACATGCCAAGTTTTACGTTTTCTTGTGAGAAGGTTTTAATCACCAAATTAATTTCTGTTTTTAATGACATGTTAGGTAGAATACACGTGAGTATAAATTAAAGAAATACTTATATATATATATATATATATATATATATACATATANTCGATGTATATATATATATATATATATATAGTTTCAATACGGCCTGGAATAAAGGTACCAAGTTGACAGATTCAAGACAGCATGAAGCATAGATGCCAGATTTTAAGCTTTTTGCGCAGATCATCCCTATTCCTGAACTATGATAATTAATTGAAGAACAAAACTATTACTTTAATTAGTTTAGTATTATTTTATTACTGAAGTTCTCAAAGTAAAACAAACTAAATCGTTGCTAAGATATCACTATACGGAATAGTAGCTAGGTAAGAAGGTCACTAAATGATTTTCAAATCATTGCATATATGCTTGAATTATATAGATTTTTCTCAAATAAAAATGATTTTATGACAAATGAAATCAGTAATATAATATTAAAGCATATACTGCGGTAAATAGAAAAAAAATAAAATAAAAAGCTTACAACGGTCAGGTTTTGATACCCTTATGGTGCATCTACTTAATATAATGATTATGTAGTACAAAAACAAAACGCATGCATAATATATTGTATGTTCAGTAGAACTTTATTAAATGGAGTTGCTAAGTCTCGAAGGGAGTTAATAGAAAATTCGTAAAATATAAATTCTTCTTTTTAAGCATTTGAAAAAACATTAAACATAAATAAAATTCTAAAACGCTGGTATATATGCCGATACTAAGATAGTTCTTATACACTGCAAAGATTTACTGTACAGTTAGGAATTCATATCCAACTGTGATTTGACTTAACTGCATATGAAAGTTTAAAAATTCTAAGAATCCATTATGCATAGCGCTTAAAATATATTTCATTCCTTAATGAACTCCAAAGTTATTGTTACCAGCAATTCCAGAGAATTTTCAACGGAAAAAAAAACATTATAAACGCATCTCTTCATACGCTTTCAACTAAATTACCCATAAAAACTCTCCCCAAGATTTAATCAAATTATTTTATAAATTAAATTTGAGAAAAAGTCAACTTTAATGAAACAAATAAATTAAATGATAATACTTAATGATATTAGTTTAGTAGAAAAAAAGTAAAAAAATTAAACGAAAACTGGAATTTTGCCTTAAATTTATTGCGTGGTTATTAAGATTACGAACCTTATTAACAGCTCCAGACCACGAGTATTTCAGAAACTAAGAATTTCTGAGCTATGCAGTGTATTTTAAAGTTGATTGATTGAGCTGCCAGCCTAAGCTGTTGCTGTTAGGGTCACACAAAGATTTAATTAATAATTTCATTTTCTCAGTTGCGAATAAGTGTTCATTTAGTTTTACTTAATAAATGCAGGGCTATTTGATATGATGTTAATTTTAAACTTTGTTGGCAGGCATTTAAAATTATGCTGCACTATACATGGTTTATTTATTTTTCCTTAGTCAATTTTGTAACTAAAGTATTGAATTAATTTTTAACTCTAATATAAAATGAGATATTTATATGAATTTATTTTATTAAATATAAATATGAAATTATTATTCAGGATTTGCATATTATAAGCAGTTGAACACTTAGAAATGAAAAATATATTTTTTTTTATAAATTTTATATTTTTATAAGTTTTTTATGACCTACTATTTTATTAAACAAATAGTATTTTTATAAAATAGTTTATAATATAACAGTTATTAAAATCTATTTTCCTTTTGGACTAATTTAAAAACAAACCTTTGCGTACATTCGATGTTTTATTTTACTCCAAAAAAGAAAAATATGATCAAAACTAGTAGATTATGGTAAAATATACATTGTTTCTAGCTGTATGGGAACATCAAAAAGCTCGATAAATTTTACAGAAGCGTTTTGGTGATTTAATTAACAGTAAAATATAGTTTTATAGTAAGTGATAAAATTCGATAATTGTCATAAAGTTTGATAATTTTTTCATAATACCTTAGAACATGGCCATAAAAACCATTTATTTGGTCTAAATTACTTCTAAGTTTTTTATTTTTTACAAATATATTAGTAATAAGAACTACACATTTGAAAACAAGAATTTCTGGTAAGCAGCTACTATAGAAACGGAAAAATTACTAAATGAATTACTTAAATACTGTTTATTTCGGCTTATATTAATAGAATTATGTGTTTCTTCTACCAGAAGTGTTGTAACCATGCAGCACGTTAATAACACTTTTACCATTTTTTTTTCTCCTTGTATTTTTAGTATTTAAAACACAATGATCACTTTTAAATAACTTATTTAAACTATAAATGCTACCAAACAGGGAAATATGAACTTTTACGAAGTAAACTTAACTAAAAAGGTCACTGCAAGGAATTAAATTATTAGAATTTGTTTATTGAATAATATAATCTCAACATTTTTCAAATCATTAAGAACTCAATTTGAACACATAAATTAAATAATGAGGTCAGCTTTTTTTTACATAATTAGTTAAAATAGTCAGAAAAATATTAGTTGCCCAAATTTATATCTAAAAGACTGAGCTCAACACAAAATTTAGTTTTTACTCTTTGAAATTCAATGAATTACTTTCAGTGGGAACTTTAAGTCACCATTATGAATCTGAGAATATTTTTTATCACTGTATTCAATAAACTATAATCGTTTGTAATCGTTAATTTTATATGGTGAAGGAGTTTAGATATAAATAGCTATCTTAATTTATTTCTGAATATAATTATATGCTATTTTGTAAAAACAATGTACGTTTGTAATTCCTACAAGATTTCTAACTGTAAATATATGCCCTAACTGTATAGCGTAAAATAGAGAATTCTTACAAGCATTAACATTAATTTACAATTACAGCTATTCAATTTTTATCAATATATTTCTTCTGGTGGAAACCTGTAAAAATTCTTAGAATGAGAATTCTCAGGGTTAAATTATTAAAATATTGGGGTTAAATCAATAACTATCAATAACTTTTAACTGAAATAACTTTCTGATCAATTTCCTTCCAACAAAAAAAATAAAATGATAGAAGAACTTAATTACCTATTATTTATGAGTAATAATTACATATTTAATAGCTAAGGCAGCATAATTTGGAAATGCGCTACACATAACCATTTTCGAGTACATTTCATTACAATATATTGCCTTTCTTTCCTTTTTTAAATGCTTTTTTATTTCTTTTTTTTTAATTTTGAATCTGTAAAATTGAAATACAATTTTACGAGATTTAAGGAACTGAAATATAGACAAATATGACAGCAAATAATGACTAAGAAAATAAATTACAAATAAGTAAAAAACGTTCAGAAACCAATTCTTTTTATATGTTTTACGTGTTAAATTAGAAGATGGTATTGTGTTGAAAAATATTTGCAGGCAAATAAGCATTTACGAAATTTGAAGACCTAATAAAATACAAGAAAATATTTGGAGTAAATATTAATAAAAAAATCCTACTTTCTTTTTGTGTCTTCGATCTTGTCAGGATACAAAGAATGTATAAAGATTATCCACTAATAGAAATCTGAAAGAAAGAGAAAAAAAGATCACATTTAGTAAATGTACTTAATCATTTAAATACGTATTTTGTGTCTTGTGGCTCAAAATTATTTAAATTTATTTGGGAATTCTACTTGTTAAGTGGTGCAGAAAATGAAAAAGAAAATCGACACTTTTATGAGTTTGAAACACTGTAAAAACTGTTGTGTAATATCCTTTCAAGTATGATATTGAACTGCCCAAAAAATTGAGTGAAAGAACATTTTATTCCTGTTTAGCACTAAATCGATCGTCCATGTCAGATTTAAGGGGTGTAATTTAAATCTAAACACTTAAAATGGAATAATCTTACACAAAATTTTACCATACCAGAAATATAATCACCAAGGTTGGCACTTGGTGAGCTTTGAATATCAAGAAACGCCAAATGGAATACTGGAATACCACGAGCAGTTTTGTATATATATATATATATATATAAATTTTATTATTTTACACATTTTTTCCATATTTTTATCAGTTGGAGGATAAAACATACTTTGAGTAAAAAAAAAAAATTAAAAAAAAA
>NC_092215.1:36450490-36463046 GCF_043381705.1 Parasteatoda tepidariorum
ATATATATATATACATATATATATATATATATATATAGTGAGAGAGAGAGAGAATAGATGAATAAAAAAAATGCGTGTAGATTAAAAAAATAAAAAATTCAAACATTTTTAAAAATAATTTTATTCTAATATTTTTCTTTCTTCTCTTGTCATTTATCTTTATTATTTTCCATTGCTTCTTAATATTTTAACTCAATATTTTATAATAAGCGCAAAGCCACAATTTTATTTTGCTATTTAATACTTATTAAGTCATGTTTCAGCAATTCTTGTAAAAATCCAATCATAATATATTGTTTTCTAACAAGGTAATATAAAAGATATATTTTTACTTAAGAAAACGACAATCTTATTGAACGATTATGCTTTAATTGGCGTGAGCCAAAGATATTTAATGACATTTAAGGAACCCAAAAAAGAAAAAAGTAAAAAACTTCATATGAAACTTGGGATAAAAAGAAAAAGAAGAAAAAAATTCAGTCAATCAATATGCTTCTTCCGAGATTTAGGTCACAGTGATCACCAGCTCCTTCAAGCGCTACTCCTTACCCGGTTTTTCTTCATTATTCAGCAAAATCTTCAGATCGAAAGAAGAGAAAAAGTAAAGAAACCTCATCAGGGATTCAGGGAACTCAAGATTTCGACTAGTTTTTTTATTTCCACTATACGAACCCATTGTTTAAAATTCCTTTTAGTGATTTTCTAAGGAAAGGAAATGTTTAACTTGGATTTTTGTCATTTTATAACTTCAGCTTTTGGGACATTGTTCACACAAGCATTGATATTGGTGGTCACTTTTTTGTTATAATGTTAAGGTTTGAAATTGATTAATTATATTAACTTATTTGATGTAAGAATTATGTAGTTTTCTCATTTCAAATTTATCTTAGAGGTTTCTTTCAACATTTTTCTCTGCTTTTTACTTAGTGTCAGTTCACACTAGCATGTGTTAGTTGAGATTTCCGTTTTTATGTTTTAGTAAATTTACTTTTCGCGAAAATTAATATAACAGAGTGCAGTTATTGCAGAATATTAAAGAACAAAAATTTTTTTACAGTTGCTTATTTAAATTTTGAGTTTTTATTTTTTGTATTCTTCTTTAGTTAGTTGAAGGTACAGAACGATTATAAAAAATTCGGATATGTGTTTCAAATTACCTATCAACCTATTTATAATTGGGTAGAGTTTGCATAGTTGTAAAAACAAAAAAGGTTGGAAACACGTACACACTTTGTGCATAATTCTCTTCAATTCCTTTATTGTGGATAAATTGTAGTTATAGATTTGATCTACAATTATCTACAATTATAGATCTACATCTACAATTATTGATTATAATTGCAGATGTAGTTATAGATTTCGAGAAGAGACAAAAGTGTCACAGTGAGTGAAAAGGTTGAAATGTAAAACCACGTGTAGTGAATTAAACTTTTTTTCAAATCTAAAAATAATTATTTATAAATATTTTGTTAAAATTTGAAGACATTTCGCAACTTCTACTCAAACTTAAATTTGCATTACACAGTAAAATATTTTAGTTAACCATTCAGCATTAAGTTTAAATTTACGGCAATCTTAATTCGACGCAAAAGTAAACAATCTCACCATACATCAAAGAGTTGATTACAGGGTACTCTGTTAGAATTTTCGCTCCAAAATTACGATGAAGTCACCGACATCACTCTGTTCATCCAGTTTACCGTAACATTTACGATGTGGTTCATTTCTTTACGTTTACGGTTTTGTAACCATTCACAACTAGCATGGATTTAAAACCATAAAAATGAATTTTAATTGTAAATTGCAGTAGATTATATCTCACGTTTTGCTAGGTAATGATTATGTTAGTAAGGTTGCGGTTATGTTATACTTTCTAAAGTAAGCCGTGGAACTTGGATATTTTGAATATCTAGTTTTACCATATATCATGAGAGCTGGAAAATATTTAAATTTTTCTTGCTAAGATTCTCGGTAGTGCTGCCATCGATGAGTGAATGTGATATTTCGTATTAAAAAAGTTCAGTATCACCAATTGATGAGTGCAGAACACTGGATATACCTTATGTAATAAGGGAATGAAATTAATATTGTGGTGCCAGCGCAGGTATTTTAACTTCCGTTCAGCCAGTCACGAAATTCATTGGTTTGTCCTCCCTGGTAAACTATGCACCCAGCTGTAACTTCATTAGGTATTCGTCTGACGCTTAGTGCTATAAGATTATTATGCGTCCAATGATGGAAAATAAAAATATGAATCCAGATCACAGGGCTTAGCTTCCAGCTTCCGTAGAAGGAGCATTGGATTCTTTTTAGCTTCGGGTTTAGTTGACGACCTCTAATATTTTACCGTCTAATATTTAATGAATGATTTTTCTTACGGTTAACAGCTCCATCTTTTTTATAATTTCATCTATTTTGTTTGAATATGGTAAATTAACAATTAAATAAATTGTTTCTCGACCATTTTTTTCTGAAAAAGTATATTATAGTTCAACTTTACAGAAACATGTTTTATAATAATACACTTTAGTGAGAGGCAAATTTGTACGGAATTGTGCTTCATAGTGCGGATATTGTGGTCAAACGTTGAAGCGATTTTTTGATTAAATTCTCAGGCTAGTCAGAACTGCTGTACTGAGAGCCTGTATTTTTCTTAGTTATACTATATTTTTATTTGTTGTATTATTTGTTGTATTTCTTACTATATTGTTATATACAAACACGGTTAAATATACATTAAAGTAAGATAACACTGTTTTTCAAGCAGAGATTTTAGTTATATTTATATTTGTTGTATTTCTCACTATATTTTTATTTGTTGTAATAACCAATATGTTTCTTCTAAGAAAAGCCTTCATTTAACATCTAAGCATGAAAGCTTTAAAAATTATTTTATACATGCAAGTCAGCAAATAGTTTGTTTATTGCTTCATTTCTTATGCAGCCATGTCTGGAAATAGTCTTCAGAGTAAACATATAATATTCGTGAGTCTTATGAATTTTAAATGCATTAACGTTGATATATTAATAAATTTGCTACCACAAAAAAGACATTTTTTTGAACAAAATATTTTTTTAACCTTTGTCAGAGTTATATGCTGTCATGCACTGTTAGAATTTTTATTCTGAAATTATGGGGAAATAACCAGTAGCAGTCTGTCTATCCAATTAACCTTAAAGCTACCTGTAAAGAATATTTTTATCTTTACGATTTTCAAACCGTTTAAAACTAGCAATAAAATTATGAATACGGAACCATACGGATTTTTAACCATTTACAATTTCAAAACCGTTAAAAAAATTTAATAAAACATTTAGGCTTGGCTTTTTTTAGGTACCAGGAATTGGAGAGTACAAGACACAAACTGGGGAATGCAAGAAGCTGGAAACTCTTTATGTTTTGTAGGGAATAGAGGAAATATTATGGTGTCAACGCTGAGACTCGAACCCCGTTCTGTCCGACAAATTATCCCTCTCGTCTATAATATGTACCCAGCTGCAAGGAACTAAGTGACTTCATTAGGTGGGATCAGTTTATGTGGGATCAGTTCATGTGGGATCAGTGTTTGTTTAACCGTATTATTTAAAAGCAGTACATAAACAGTTTTTCTCACAATTAACATTTTAAATACTATCTTATTTATGAGTATTTGACTGTTTCGTTTGAATATGGCAAAATAACAATAAAATAGAGTTTTGTTGAATATTTACTTGTACAAAGTTTCTAACAATGTATCTCTAAACGTTAAAGGGAAATTATGTTTCAAAAAAATCCGCAAATTTATTTCAAAAAAAATTATAATAGCCTTGATTTTCTGAAAAACTCTAGTTATACATAAAAAAATAAACATATGAGAATTTAATAACAAAAAATTCATCATTTCAAAAACATATTTGTCACATATTTTTATTCAAGTAACCTTCTCAGTATTTGTTGAATGCTATTGGTCATGAGACAGAAACAAAAGTCATATGTTCTTACGATATGTTTAGAAAAACATGATTAAAAAATCTTCTTCAAACGCAAATATTCCTACATTAAAAATTAATATCTGTCTTTATACATGAACGATTGAAGTTTTTATCAAAAAATATGTAAGCAAACAGTTTCGTTATAGGTGGCTTTGTAGCAAATATTTATGTTTTTGAACTCTTGGGAAATATACTAACGTAAAACATTGATTCTTCAAGGTATTTGGATTTTTCAATCATCAAAGTACGAATCATTTTAAAAAGTGTAAACATACAAAAACTTTTGAATTCAAAAGCAGTGATACTTGTTATAAGCCTTTCAGATATATTTTAGGTTTTATGTCGTACATAAATAGAGATTTAAGCATAATATTCTTTTCAATTTATTTGCATTAAAACAGAATTAAATATAAACTTGTGCGACTTTAATGCTTTTAATTTTTTTAAATAATTCTTGACATTATAGTTTTTCTTTTTTATATTTGACTTAAGATTGAGATTTTTTTTAAATAATTAAAATCACTCAGAAATAAAATATATTTTTTTAAAAAAAGAAGAAAAATATATTAAAAACTTTATTATTAGTATTAATCCATTGGAATTAGGCTTGAAATGCAACTTAAAATATATTATTTCTTAATTGCATGTTTTGGTTCGAAATTGTCAATTATGCATTTTGGATAAAATGATTGATAACACATTTATTTATGCATTTTATTTGGTAGTAAAGTTCAGTTTATGAACTCTGATAAAATTAAAATAAAATGCAGTAAAAGTTTTGATTTACTAATATTTTTAAGGACTTTTTATAATAATTATTACTACTTAATTAAAGGTATAATTCATTCCGTGATACTTTTCAGGATATCTACTAAACTTAAAGTTAAATAAAAATGGTAGTAAATCTAGGCTTACGTTACCGGAAAAACCCTTTCTTAAGATACCATTTTGAAGTTCAGATATCTTCTGCTGAGCAAATTAGAGATCTAACGCTAACGCTATGAAATTATGAAAGAAATAAACATTGTTTAACAGCTAATATGAAGTGCTGTTCAGAAGGATATTAAAATATCAACCACTTATGAAACTTTTCAAACCCTTGGGAACCCTGCTTCTCATTTTATTTCTTTTATACTAACAATAATATTGATAAACTAACTATTTAAAAAAAATGAATGACAAAACGTTCTTTCAAAATTATTTCATGCCTAGATAATTTTTCGCTACTTGTTTTTTTGCCATTAAACACATATTTTTGTTAGTCACATTAGCTTAAGAGAAATAAACGAAATATTTCGATAATATTTATCTATTTAATAAATATGTATTCACGCTGTATGTTTATTGTAATATGACGCTTTGCTCCATTGTTAACTTCAATTCATTAAATTTTACTTACAAAAGCCAAAAATATAAACAAAAATATTTTTAACATGAAACAATAAACAAAATATTAGCTATCACTTGCTACTTACTTACATTGACTACTCATTTATTAATTAGTTATAATTTATTTCCTTAAAAATCCTGATAAAAAACTTTTTCAGATATTAATGCAATATCTCGCCATTTGTTTTCTCTTTTTTTCGTTAAGTGATAATAGTTTAATTTCTAAAAATACATAACACATTACGATTTTTTAAAGCTTTTATTCTTCGTATTTCTTACAAATTTATAAAGCACATATTTCTTCAAATATATATACAGTTACATATTAAATTCAGTCATAATTTTTACCCCATTACCTTTGTTATAATAACTACAAAAAGCAGCTAATCGCAGTTTTAAAGCTGAGAAAAGAAGCACTCTTCTAAAAATATTTCATGCAGTGCCATTTTTTCTTCTTTTGTCGCTTTACAAAACACATAATCATTTTAATAGGTTAACAGCTATATATTAATAGGTTAATAACTATATATAAATGTAATATTTAGTAATTGGTTTTATATTTTTATTGCTAGAATTTAATAGGGTAATAAATATAAAAACATGACACATTCTTACTATTTTATTACAGGTTCTATTCTTTAGATTTCTTTCAGTTTTATGAAACGCACATTTAGTTCTGTCATACTTTTCAACCCATTACTTTTATTATTACAGCTACAAAGAAAATTTAATCACATTTTCGATCAGAATAATGAAGCTTTCTTTAAAAAAATGTATGCAGTACAATTTTTTTCCTTTTAATTCTTTGCTAAAGACATATTCCTGTCAATTACTTCAGCCTCAGAGAAAAAGAAACGACAATAACAAATTTCTATTCACTAAATCTGTATTCTCAAAGTCGATTCAAAGTTATCTGGCCTTTTGCTTCATTGTAAGCTCTCTTTCCGCAAGATATACGTAAAAATAACTATAAATATAAGCTAATTATAATTTGGCAATAAAAAATCAAATATTGTTTCATGTATTTATGCAATATTTTGCAATTTGTTTCGTATTTTAAATTGTTAGAAGTTAATAGTTTATTAACTGTAAAAAAATGTAATACTTTAAAGCTTTTATTCTTTAGATTTCTTATAACTTAATGAAATACACATTTCAGTTAGTCATATGTTTCAATCCATTACCTTTATTTTAAAAAAGTTAATCACATTTTAGAGCAGAATAAGGAAACGTCCTTTCAAAAACATTTCATACAATACCATTTATTTCCTTTTACGCTTTACAAAAGATATATTCCTGTCAGTTACTTTAGCCTTAGAGGAAAAAAAATTACAATAACAAATTTCTATTCACTAAATCTGTATTCTCAAAGTAAGTTCAAAGTTATCTGGCCTTTTGCTTCATTGTAAGCTCTCTTTCGGCAAGATATACGTAAAAATAACTACAAATATAAACTAATTATAATTTGGCAATAAAAAATCAAATATTGTTTCATGTATTTATGCAATATTTTGCTATTTGTTTCGTATTTTAAATTGCTAGAAGTTAATAGTTTAATAACTACAAAAAATTTAATACTTTAAAGCTTTTATTCTTTCGATTTCTTATAACTTAATGAAATACACATTTCAGTTAGTCATATGTTTCAGTCCATTACCTTTATTTTAAAAAAGTTAATCACATTTTAGAGTAGAATAAGGAAACGTCCTTTCAAAAACATTTTATGCAATACCATTTATTTCCTTTTACGCTTTACAAAAGATATATTCCTGTCAGTTACTTTAGCCTTAGAGGAAAAAAAATTACAATAACAAATTTCTATTCACTAAATCTGTATTCTCAAAGTAGGTTCAGGGTTATATGACCCCTTGCTTCATTGTTAGCTTTCTTTCGGCAAGGTTTACGTAGCAAAATTTTCAACCATATGATACGATTCGAGAAAAGCTTCGCCGTTCGTCATATTGGTCATAAAATTTTATCCTCGTGTCAGATCGTCAAACCTTGTGCTAAGGCATAAAATTCTCTACGGGAACTTTAGCCCTACCCCGATTTCGACAAAACGTTTTGCGAGTCCAACCATATCCCATTTTATTCTTCTTTCGCCAGCTCTTACAAACAGGCAAAAATCGAAGGAAAAAAACTTGTCTAGTTTTATGTTTATGTTACTTTTACATGAATGCTTGTCAGAACCAAATTTTACGGCACAAGCAGGAGTTTTAAGCATTAGATATAAGTTTTAATATTATTTGTTGTATTGTAACGCCATATCAAAAAGAAAGAGTTTCGGTTTCTGGCTTATAGTTGCACTCATGGGAAATTTTTATCACTGAAGATTTTTCTTCTAAATCTCCTCGATTGCTTCATGCGAGGCATTTATTAAGAACATTTTTATTCTTTTTAAGAAAGAATTTCTCTCTAAATGATTTTTCTGGAGAAAATGATTTCAGAATTACTTGTAAGTATTAGATTTCTTTTTTTCTCCTTGCAATAACCAAACTGAAAAATACGCAGGACTTTTTTCTTCTTTTTTTATATTGTTATATAGTAATGTATTAACATTATTTCATTAAATGCTTCTTACCTAGTTAGGGGAAGTTATATAAAAATGAATTATTAATTAGAGGAAGTTATATAAAAATGAATTGATAGTTAAGAAAAGCTATAAAAAGTGAATTAGTAGTTAGAAGAAGTTGTGTCAGAGTTTAAAAAAAACATGTATTATTTTATGTTTATAATACTTTTTAATGAATGCTTGTCAGAATCAAATTTCACGACACAAGCAGGAGTTTTCAGTATTAGATATAAGTTTGGATAATACTTGTTGTATTGTAACACCATATCAAAAAGAAAGAGTTTCGCTTTCTGGCTTATAGTTGCACTCATGGGAAATTTTTATCACTGAAGTTTTTTCTTCTAAATCTCCTCCACAAATGTATGACGAAAACGTTTCAACTCGAAGCCTCACCGTAGAACATAGCGGGGAGTTGTAAGTTAGAATAAAGAGTAAATATTCGAAAATTTAGTGATGAAGTAAGCAATCTGTCCTGTATGGTGGTCAAGGAGCTGGCCTCGTACCAGGAAAATTCCCGAATCGAATCCCGCTTTGGACTGGGGTGTAATTTATTTCACTGTTCTTTCTGTCCTTCTTGTGTTGTTACAGAAATACTAATCCCCCGATATGGGGCCAATGATACAATGATAATTAGATATTTCAAGAACAACGAGTTTTTCAGTAAACAAAAAACAAGCAGAGTGATGAAATATTTTTTCATTTTGAAAAAATTAATTTTCTCGAAGAGGAGACGATAATTATTTTGTCACTTTGACTGAAACTCTGCGCGGAGCATATAACAGAACACGGTTTCGTCAAAAATTTTAAAAAAAATCGTAATATTTTAGTGTCCATTTCTTACAGTGCTTTCAACTGTTTACAATGTATGAAGCGATTTATTATTCATCTCGTAGCTAAGTATTTTTATTTTCATAGCTCGTACAGTTTTTCTTACAATAAATTATACATACTAATCCATACCAATCTTTTACTGCATGTTTTCGTGCATGAAAGCATAGTATGAAAACAGTATAACTTTTGAATTTTACAAATGGAAGGCATAATATACAATTAATTGGAAAAATTGTATATTATGCCTTCCATTTGTAAAACTGAAAAGTTATACTGTTTCTAAAAATCAATTATACCTCTAATTAAGAAAAATACAAAAAAGTACTATTTAACAAGAAGTAACCCAGTGAAATCGATAAGATATCTTCAGCATAGTATTGCTTTCCAAGACACTGTTTATCTTTCCTTTTCCAGTTCTCAGTTCAATTAAGCCATCCATTCATGAAACGTAGGTTCCAAAAATCAATGGGCTCCTCTCTAATTAGACCGGAAAAGCCGAAATGCCGAAGAGAAATGCTCAAAGTTTTAAATACACATCCATTTACACGTATTTCGAGACATTACCCACGTTTTTGCCGTTAACGCCGCGGCGAAAAGTAAAGACTCAGATATCGCGCCAAAGGGACAGCGAAATCTAGTTAAGAGTGAATTTGCAGTTCCACATAATCACTAGTTTGATAATGACCATTCTGATGCACGGACAGTAGCAGCATTAATGAAATCTTCGGCGCCCTGGTGTAATTAAATGGTCGCAGCCCTTGCAAAGCTAGATAAGCACTGACCCGTTAACACCATCATTATGGGGAAGCCATGGTTGTCTACCTCTCTGTAGCGTGTACTAACTGAAGCGAGATCTATTCTTAATTTCATATTAGACGCTGAGATTAATCATTTTCAACTTGAATTTAATTTTGTTTAAACTCACTGTTTATGTAAGAACTTTATAGACTGATTAACACATAACTCAGATTAAACTGTGATATGAACGCACGCATATGAGAATATTATATCACATTCCAATACTATAAATTTACGAGTCTAGTTAGTTAGATTTCTTGAAATTAATTAACACATATATAAACGCATGTGTATGAGAACATAGAATCCCAATGCTTCAAGCTTATGTATTGAGGGTTTTTATAATTATTTAAATTTATTGCAGTCGTATAAACATGTTTCTACAAGTTTTTTAAATTACTGTTCAATTCTATAAATTTATTTATTTTATAATTTGGATTTCTTTAAAAATTTATAGGATGGACAATTAAAGCTAGAGAGACCGAGCAGGAGTTAGAGGAACAAATAAAATATCTAATATTTCTTTTTTACTTAATCCTAAGAATTTATTTAAAAGGAACATATATTTCAATCATATCTTTCTTTACGCGTCTAGTCATTATATATATTAATTTCTTAAGTTTATTTAATTAATTACCATGCTTAGTACAAAAATTATCTTCAATTTTAATTTCAAAGTACAAAATGCTATGGATAAATGAAGAACATTATATATATATATATATATATGTGTGTGTGTGTGTGTGTGTCTTATAGATATAAATAGATGGATATAGAGCAACAAATATTAAAAAAATACCAGCATGCTAGGGAGAAATTATATAAGCCAAGATTAAAAGCTCATATTTGATTTAAATCGACGCTTGCTATATATTTCTAAGAAATCTTCAGAAATGATAAATGCAGTAAATTTGATCAATATCTTTGTCCTTTGAAATATTATTCTTGATCTAGTTAAAACAATTTTAAACAAAGCTTCGCTCTTAAATTACATGATATAGCTCCTGACTTCTTTTAAATCATTATTTTAGCGAGCTTAAAAAAAAGTAAGAAACTTACGAAGGATTTATTATAATGATCCATGACTTAAACTCGTTTTCTCCAAGGATATCTCCGCTGGGTGTAATTTTGTGCTGTTTACTCTAAGCAGGCCATGATAAACTATCAGTAATGAAGCCTCTCTTTGGGACAAAGTATTTTTAAAAACAATGGACTTTTTCGTTCTATTCTGAAAGTAAATCAAGCGATAGTTGCAGGCGAAGAGATAAAATTCAAAAATTTTATCGCATTCTAGTCACAATTCAGAGTTTATTTATTTATTTAGAAAGAGGTGCGCATTAAATAAAAGGATATTTAAATATGCTGCATAACGAGAAGAAAGGCATAGGACATTTATTTTAATTTGGATATAAATTAGAGATTTAGATACATTTCTAGTTAATGTAATTTCTATCGTTATAATTTGGAGTTACTGGGAGTGTGTTGAAATGCATGTAGCATACCATTTTTTAAAAAAAAATCAAAATGAAAATGGAAGCGATATTTAATTTGTAATAAATATGTTCTGTGAGCGAATTTAACTTTACTGTTTTTTTAAATCATTTAATTTACATGAAATATATTTACATCTATTTATGTTATAATAGATTCTGTATATTATATAATAGATTTTGTATTCTGTCTCAATTAAGAAAAATTGAGGCTGAAAATTATTTTTAAAAATGCAATTGCAGTGAAAGAGTTTTGCTATAATAATTTTATATTTTATTTTATAGTATGCCGCAATTCTGTCTTTATGGGGGAACAGCAAAAGTCACAGTATTTTATTCGAAACTCCCTGGATATAACTTCTAGTAAAATAACACATTAAAAAGGAGTTTTTTTACCATGCTGTTTTTTTGTAAATCTTGTTAAATAAAGTAATTTTATCATGATTTCTAAGAGCATGGCATAAAAAACAGCTAAATTAGTTATTTGGTAAAACATTCTTTTCAGTTTTGTATTTCTACGACATGTGTGGTATAAAGAAAAATTTTTCAATTCAGAATTACCGGTAAACATTTGCCAAATGAATGAAA
The DNA here is from genome assembly GCF_043381705.1 of Parasteatoda tepidariorum. Lineage (NCBI taxonomy): Eukaryota > Metazoa > Arthropoda > Arachnida > Araneae > Theridiidae > Parasteatoda > Parasteatoda tepidariorum. The sequence goes on from NC_092215.1 coordinate 36,462,131, forward strand.
AAATTAGCAAATGAATGGTTTAAATACGGTATATTTTGGTTTTATGAATGGAATTTGTTCTCCGTGAACTAATTATAAGAGTATACTTATTCATATATGGAAATGAAAAAAAGAAATCTGCGTAATATGAGCATCTTGAGCCGTGATGTTTCCGGGAATTCAGTGTTCGTCTTGCGCTGACTACAGTGTTGACGTAATATATCCTTAATGGTAGATTGTTCATGGGTTGAAGTCCCTCTGCCGTCGGGCTAACCGTGGGACGTTTTCGAGTTTTCTCTCTCCATGTAACGCAGATGCGGGGTAGTTCCATTAAAATGTACTCCATGAAGGAAAATTTCTCCCAATACTTGATCCAGGAGTCACCTCGTCTTCTGGATTGAGTTCAAAATTACAAGACAACGGAGTTGAACATCAGCAGTCGTAAGCCCAAAAGATTGTTCAACAACGGATATAAAAAAATATACACATCTTAAGAAAACATTAGCTAGTTAGATGATTTTATAGGAATATCTGAATTAACTAGTTTAAATTTACCTAGCTTTGGCTATTTCAAATATATTCCAAACAAAAAAAAAATATATAAATTATGTTAGTTTTTCTTAAAAATACTTTTTCATTACATTTTAAACTTAAATCAAGTGGATAATATTATTTACAAAAAATCATGATTTTTAATATAAATTTTAAATCGTTCATTTATATTATTATTAGTTTGCATAAAAAGAGAACCATTCATATATATTTACCAACAGTAGGAACACGAAAATTTGCTGAAATAATAACGAAATATTGATTTAAATTTTGAGACATTTGCATGAAAATTTATTCAAATAGTAAATGAATTAAAGACATAGTTTCTTTTTAATATCTCTTTTCTCTTTTATAAAGTCATTTTCATATTAGACGCTGAGATTAA
>NC_092215.1:36463067-36532620 GCF_043381705.1 Parasteatoda tepidariorum
GCATTGTGAGAATTGCTTGCCCTATGTGACATGCTGTATTTTATTACGCCCTCAAAATGCTTTATTTTCAACCATTATAATGTCTTGTAACTCAAAAAGGATTATATTATAGCATTATAAATGTGTTTACAATTTAAGATACAAATGTAATCATGCATAAGTATTTTTTATTCTTTCATACAAACATAATATTCCTAGAATGTGGATGGATATTTATATATTAATATCTGTATTTTTCAGCTAATATTCAATATTTCGCGCATAAAAGAATTCTGTATCATTTAATAAAGCTTACAATACAGATATGACGATTTATACAAAATACATTGTCAAATTTTCGTATATATTACATGAGATGAGATACCCATCTTCTACGTCAGAAACATACGACGATTTCTTTTATTCGTGCTTTAGAATATATTATGCATGGATTAAAAAAAGTGATATTATTTTCATTCAGAATTGTCAAAAATGCAAATATAATTCGTCGCTGGAACGTCTGCTGCTGACATATAAAAAGCAAAAGAGTTTTTCTATGTATTTGTCGACGCACTGTATTTCAAATATGATTTAAATAGCAAGATGGGGACAATCGTCATTGAGCTGTAAGCAATTATATTTGAAATATGTTTCTTGAAATTAAATAGTTGCGCGTTGTAAGGCCTAAAGAATGGTAAGAGGAAAGAAGAAAAACTAGATAGTTTTTTTTTTCATTTCGAATGGGAGAATATATTTTTCATTTTAGTAAGTGATCTATTTTTAAATTAAATGATAAATATTATTAATAATGTCTTAAATAATTAAAATGCAGAAAAATTAACTTTGGTTTCGAATATAGCTCAGTGACTTGCAAGATAAGCTAAAAATTTATATTACAACCAGCTAATTTATGAAAAAAACGTGATTAAATATTCATTCCAATGCCAGCAGAAGAAACGAAATATTTAATCATATGAAATAGTCAATCATTTGCAAGCAAAATTAATTAAATATTCAATCATATGCAATAGTCAATCAAATGCAAGGAAAAATAATTAAATATTCATTCATATGCTATTATGGCTAAGTAATAGTGTTCTTTCCGAATATCAATTAATTTGAAACTTTTATCATTATTTGAAACTTTTATTATTACTTAACAGAACTTTCAAAAGTTTCTAATTATTTCAAATTTACGGCTTCCCTATTTTCTTGATCGATTTTAGGAAATATAATTCAATGCAGAACAGAGTAAACCACATTCGTTGCCAGAATTGAAAACTTTTTCAGCATCAGAATAATAAATTTAAGATCAAAGAATTATCTTTTCTTTCGAAACGAGTGTTGAGCAAGTGGTGCCCTTTTTCAAAATAATATGATCTTGAAATCTTAAAAAATAAATAAATAAATAAATAAAAACCGTTGCGCAAATTTTAATTTTGACAGAGAATTTTACAAATTCGTAGTTATTTATTTGTTTATTTTTTTAAAAGATAGTGAAAAACTGAGAAGACTGCTGGAAACTCTTTAAGTTTCAAATTTAAAGCTTTCTGCTTTCTCGATTGATTTTAAGAGGTATGATTCGATACATTGTAAGAATTGCTAACTCTTTCATCTCTATCAGAGAAATATATTTAAGATCATATATATCTTTTCCTTTTAAATGAGTAAAGAGCGTTTTAGGAAATGGGAAAATGTCCTTTTTTATATCATTTGCGTAACTGCTTTTTTCGTGAGATTATGACTATGAAATCTTTAAAGAAAACACCAAAAGATGAGCAAGTTGTAAAAAAGTATTAGAAGAGGATAACGCAGATTAAAAAATGGCAGTTTAACCTGATGTCATTGAGAAATTAAAGTATAATTTTAATGCGAAATTAATCTACCAAGAAGTTTTTTTTCGATTAAATTGCTAACTATCGAAATAAAATGCACAATTGAAAAACCAGAAATCATAAGTCATGGCTCACATTGATTTGAAAAACATTTGTAGCATTTAGAAAAATTGCATTTCTTTCATCTTTTAGTAAATTTTGAATGAGACTCACATGCCTACCACAGCAAATAAAAAAGAATTTCAATTTAATTATTGCTCATTATTTTATATCTGAATAATAAATCATAAGTCATGGCTCACATTGATTTGAGAAACATTTATAGCATGTAGAAAAATTGCATTTCTTTCATTTTTTTAGTAAATTTTGAATGAGACTCACACGCCTTCCACAAGAAATTAAAAATAATTTCAATCTAATTATTGCTCATTATTTTATACCTGAATAATAAATCATAAGTCATGGCTCACATTGATTTGAGAAACATTTATAGCATTTAGAAAGATTGCATTTCTTTCATTTTTTTAGTTAATTTTGAATAAGACTCTCACGCCTACCACAACAAATAAAAAAGAATTTCAATCTAATTATTGCTCATTATTTTGAATGGTTTTATAATTATTTTAAGATCTAAGTTTGGCGAAAATAAAATGCGTGGGTGATTGAACAAAATGTACCTGAATCATAAAACATTTTTCGAAACATCATAATTTCATCTTTTTCATAATTATAGATAATTATTTCCTAATAGATAATTATTTTCATAATTATTTTTTTGCTCCACAATTCATAGCTCTAATTGATTTGAAATAAAACATTTAGAAAAATAGCATTTATTTAATAATTTTTTTCTGCAGTAATTTTTGAATGAAATTTATATGCGCAACTAAACCTGTAAAAAATGGAATTTCAATCGAAATTTCACTAATACTTATTTATATGAATATTTTAATAATTATTGCTAAGAAGCCTTTTGTAAATAGAGAGAATTTTGAAAACAAGTGCTGGCTGCTAAGAACCATGAAACTTTTTTCGCACCATTAATTAATTTTAAACATTCACCAATTTTTCTGAACTTTCCAATGTCACTTATAATTCTAAGTTTTAAACACTCAACTCTTTTGCTTTATTTTAAAGAGTATAACTCAATACAGACGGAAAGTAAATTACCTTTAATTGGGAACATTATTTGCCCTTTTATCTCATGTATTTAAATATGAAATTAATGAGCAAGTTTTTTCAATTAAATCTGCAAGTAAAAAAGAAAACCAGCAAAAAAAAATCTATAAACTGCCATTTCGTTACTTTTCAAGATCTTATTCGTATTAAAGAATATACTATGACCATAAAAAAGAGTTAATTTTATAATTCATGGACTCTTGGTAGTTTGAAAAATAATTAAAACTTTTAGATAATCTGAATTTTTGTTAAATTTTTTTCGTTAGTAAATTTAGAAGTAAATTTTTATGCCAAACATAACATGTAAAAAATTAAATGCAAATTAAAATTTTGCACATTATTATTTATATGAATATTTCTACAATTATTTTAAGCTCCTACTAAGAAAAGAGAATTTGACAAAAAAATAGCGTGGAACACTAAAACTTTTTTCAAACCATCAATTAATATAAAACTTTCACCAACTTCTCTGAACTTTCCAAAGTCACTAATAGTTTCAAATTTTAAGCCTTCAACTCTCTTGATTGATTTTAAGAAGTATGATTCAATGCAAAAGGAAAGTAAATCACCTTGCATTGTGAGAATTGCTTGCCCTTTCATCTCCATCGGAATAATATATTTAAGATCATAATTATCTTCTCCTTTGAAACGAGTGGCGAGTAAATGGGGCCCTTTTTCATAAGAATATGGCCATAAAGTCTTTGGAAGGAAAACGAAAACTGTGCGCAGAAAGTAAATGAAGTCCTTAATGCTTTAGGTGGAGGGAGAAAAGGATAGAAAATGCTGACAAAGCTCATGTTAATAGTGGAATTAGAGGTAACTTCGCTAGCTGTGTAAGTACTGCGGCTTTTTCAAAAAGCTGGGATAAATTCTCGTGGAAATGAAAATGCTTTTCCAGAGCAAAAAGAAACGATTTCACTGAAATATGTTTGGGATTATCAGAAAAGCACTTAGAAGAGCCAGAAATAATAATTAATTCAGAAAGCGAGAAAAATTTGTAGGTTAAAAGTGAAGGGATATTTCGTAAGCTCTTTGGAGTTTTTAAGTTCACTGCACTGTGTTGTATTGTTTTTATCTCTATAGGAAATGAAGTTGCATTTAAATCGACTAAACTTTTTAGATCTCTTTTAATAGATTTTACAATATGAAATAACATGCATTGAATGCGTTGGTCCTGTTTAGATTCATATTAAATAAAGCATAATAGTATTATTAATTAATTAAGATTTATTTTCTTTAACAGAATTAAAGATTTGGTTTAGGAGTATCCTTACATACGAACTATACTTTATTGATTTACTTTAACAGGTTGTCAATAGCATGTATTCATTTATTTTTAAGGTGAAACTTAATTCTGATAGATAATATTTGCTATAAGAAGATATTTGCTGAAATCGCAATCAACCAGCTATATATTTTTTCAACTAAATTATGAATGGAAAGTAAGTTTATTTCTCCTAACAAAAATCTTCACTCAGTTTTTTTTTTTTTTTTTTTTTTTTTTAACAAATAGCTTACTTGTTTTCTACAAGTAACCTTTAAATTCTACTGTTATCACATATTTCGACAAATGATAAAGAAATATTTTCTGTAAAAAATCTGTTAGTTTATGCATTTCAGTTTTGTAATTGTGCCCTATAAAGTATATATAGAAGTGATATTTAATGACATTTCAATGGAAATGCGCATTTTTATTATTTTCATTTTATTTCTTTCAGATTCCTCTAAAAACGTCCTAATTAATGCCAGTGTACTGTTATATGCTCGAAAATTTGAACGAAATCAGAAAAGGGAGAAATCAATTTTTGGAAGAGGTATAGTAGTCTACAAAGATATTGTGAAACCTCATGCAAGATTTATAACTCTCCAAATATTTTTTCCTTCTTTTATCGATTGAGAGAAATGTATGGTCAAGACTACCAGAATGAGGTTAAATTTGCAGCATTTTGGGCTCTTTGAGAACACCAAGATTCTTGGTATTTTAATTGAAGCGCTTTGGAGCATGGTGAAATTATTAAAAAATTTGGCTTTAATAACACGTAATAAAATTTAGTAAATGTGGTTTAAATTTGATAATTTTACTATGATACTTTAGACCATGGTACAAAAACTATTTATTCAGTTAAATTTATGTTATATATATATATATATATATAACATATGTATGTATATATGTTCGAAATGAAGAATAAAACAAAGAAAAATTATTGACATATGAAAAAAAGGGGGGTGGGAAATAATAAGTAAAAAAAATAACGAACAACATTTTATTAAAAAAAAAAAAAAAAAATAAGTGTTTATTAAAAAACCGGGAAAAAAAACATATAACCCACACGACTATATCCGCAAAACAGTCGTATAATCGTGTGGGCTGAAGAAAAGATTATACCTTTTTTTCCGGTTTTTTAATAAACACTTCATTTTTTTTTTCTTTTTTTTTAATAAAATGTTGTTTGTTATTTTTCTTACTTATTATTTCCCACCCCCCTTTTTTTCATATGTCTATAATTTTTCGTTGTTTTATTCTTCATTTTGAACTTATCTAATGAGTGTTATAAATGATACTTATTGTTTTTCTTAACTTTCGTAGTGTTTTCTTGTATATATATATATATTGTAATTTATTATCGGCCTCTCATACCTTTAAAAGCTTTACGCGTTATTGCAGTTAATAAAAAATCGCATGAAGAAAACATTTTTAAATTTGGAATTTAATAATCTGAATATTTCTTGAGAAATTCAAAACAATACCAAAAAGGTAGGGTTGTGCATATATCAAGTTTCGACTACCAGATTGTGTAATTAGCGCAATAAAATATTATATATGAAATTATCGATTTTCTTTTATACTGCCTATCAGATAAACCTATACTTTAATATTCGCAGCTTCTAAATTCAAAACCAAAACAACTTGTTTCTTCTTGAACGCAATTTCGTAATCAATTAAATCTATTGAAATAAATAACACTATTGCAAGAAAACCAAAAAAGATAAAAAAATCAAAATTAGCTTTCTCTTTAACATTTCTGGAATTAAAACGACATTTAATGTTAAAAAGTATTCGACCAGAACATTTTTTCTTCGTCATATAAATTTCCAATGATCTTGCGAGCAATTATATCAATCAATTATTTTCTTTTAGCCTTAAACGTCGTTTTCAATGTTTACTTTGTATTTTTTTTTCTTATGCTTTCATTTCGAAGTTGCAGGCAATCACTTAAGAATTTCTAGTTGCTTCACTAAGCAAGCAGTTATTCAGGCGCAGCAATGGTCCGTCTAGCTAAAAAATCAGTTTCTCGGAGACAATTTATAATATGAAAAAAAAAGAACACCGTTCCAAAGTAATTGCACATTTTTAATTGCTTAATGGCAACAGTGTTGCTTTCCTTTTATTTTAAATATTGATTGTATGTAATATATAAAAAAAATGAAATACTTCATTTAAAATTTAGCATTTAAGATTTTTTCTGAATTTTTAATTACATGAAGTTTCTTCTACCAATATTTTATGCCATTAAAATATCATTTAGTAATAGACTATTCGATGTTTCGATTGTTAACATATGCTGAGGTAGTGGAATGCGAATTGTTCTATTAATATGTTAAGTGCTTTTAAAAAAAAATGTACTTGCGCATTTGAATTCAAAGTAAGAAATTATTTTCTCGTGAATGCTATCCCTCTCCGTATTTTAATTTTAATGATAATACATATGATTACTTAATAATTATAAATTTTGAATATATGTCATATGATTTTCTATGAAAAAAAATTTTTTAATCCGTAAACTGTTCTTTAAACTTCTTTCTTGGTAACTTGAAAACTTGGTACGCAACAACTTGGTTATTAGTTGTTATTTCTTTGCAAACAAAAACTGCATTTTCAAAATTATTCGAATGGTACACAATGTTTAAACTATTAAATGCGTTATTTTATATTTACGTTTATTTTTTCGTAAATTTGCATATTTTTGGAAATGACTTTATATTACAAAAATAAAAACAATCATTTTTTAAGCTTTGAAAACCAAGAGCAGTAGATTAAAACATGCAAATAGTTAACACTAATAATTGTTTGAATTATTTATCGTAGACGTTAGCATGTAAGTTTTAAATCTTACAGAGAGACTTCGCATTACTTAATTGTACTTAAGGAATCTGACCATAGATGGACCATAGATTAAGGAATCTGACCAATCTAATCCTTTGTTTCCGTTACATTATCTACTTATTAATCTCAAAGTTTTAAGAGTTTAATACATGTGTATATCATTATTTTAAAGCAATTTTTAAAAAAGTATCTTTATCATGCTATTGAGCTCTTCTGCACTTTTATGCGAATAAAAATTATTATATTATCATTTTAAACTTGTGCATTATATTTTAAAATTTATTAAGTATTTACATTGTTTATCAACCTAGATAAAAGAACTGCTTATTATTCTACAAAGCATTTGTTTGCAAAACCAAACTAAATTTTGTGTTTTTTTAATCATTTAAACACTGTTCTAAATTTTCCAGAATATTTAAGTTTATTTACTCGTATCATATACGATAGAAAGAAATACAATTTATAGTTATAAAGATGAAATTTAAACCAGCATGTACAAACCAACTGCGAATTAACTTCTTTAAAAATGCATTATTTCACTATAAAATTACAACCACATCTTGACGAAAAGAGTCACGTTTAATTTCCTTCACTTTTCAAATATATAATTTTAAGCATCTTCTACGTCTTCAAGCATTTTAACGATCAACTTCATGAAAGCGAAAGTGACAATTGCTACAAATGCTCATCATGATATATTTCCAAGAAATTTTTTGTCATTTCAAACATTCAAAATTATATGATGTACCCTTTAATAATACTTATTGTTACACTACTATGCAATTGGTGTATGGATTTAGACAAAATGAAAAGCAAATAACGATTTATTTATAGGAATTCACAGCAGGGGAGTTTTGAAATAATCATTTCTCCAGAACTCTTCTTACTGGTATTTTCCCTATTTATTCCCTCAAACAATTCCTTTTTTCCCCTTTTATCTTGTTCTTTGAAAGGGTAATAGAATGAAAAGTACGATGAGAGAAATTGCTGCAATTCATAAATGAACAGATGCCTATGACATATTAAAAACTTTCTATGGTGTTGTTTTCTCTTCCTGACATGACGCTCGCCAATTGTTAAGTGCAACAATAATTGCACTAAGAGTTGTGCTGCTAATAACCGAAAATAAAAGAATCGCGTAACTAATGATCCATCGAGTTTGATCCCAATTCTTAACACAATGACGAAAATGGTCATTAAATAAAGTATTTTATGTTGATGTCATGAGAGAAAATCCCGAAACAAATTGATTAATTATATTTATTTTGATGTTTTACATTTTATATTTATATTTTACTCTTTAATTAAGTGCATTTAATATATATTTATAATATTACGATTTATTTTCTAATAATATAAAATACTCAATAAAATTTTGTATCACTAAAAAAATATTGTAGGACTAATTAAGTTTGTTTTATATTTACCTGATTATATTTGTGTTACTATGTGATGTTTCTTTAAACATTTCTCCACATTACGCACAAACATTCCTGATGAATATGGAATTTATTATAAGGGAGAAACGTATCTCCTATATGGCCTTAAATACATTTGTTTCTAGCCTCTTTTTATTATGTTGTTTCTTTCTTTAAAGAAAGATAAAAGTGATTGCACCATTTTTCATCATTGGCATCTATTTTTTTTTTTTTTTTTTTTTGCAAATTTTAATATTCCTGTTAAACATGACTAAGCATTGCTAGTAAAAATGAAATTTATCATCTGAAGAATCTATGCCTTCTATATGTACACTTAAATCTTTTTCTTTCTTTCCTTCTATTGTTGTGTTGTTTCGTTCTTCTAAAAAAGATAAAAATAGTAGCACATTTTTTGTTAACATGTTTTTTTGCACAAACAAATAAAGCTGCTACTATGAGAAATCAAAAACACATATTCAATTATATTAATAATGGATCCGATCTAATATATGAATAATAACCGTATTTTACTCTTTAATTAAGTGTATTTAATATATATTTAAAAAATTGCGATTTATTTTATAACAATTTAAAAAGCCCAACAAAAATAAAAATATCAAAGAACTAATTAAGTTTGTTTTACATGTATCTCATTATATATTTATAACTATGTGATATTTTTAAACATTCCTGCATAAAATTTATTTACATTACTAACATTCTTGTCAAACATTACTGTTAAATAATGGAGTTAATTACGAGAAGAATATATGTATTCTATTTGCACTTAAGTAAATTTGTTTCCAGCCTCCCTTTGTTGCGTTGTTTCTTTCTTTCAAAAAAGAAGAAATATTTAACAACTTAGTTCGTATATATATAAGAGCTATAACTTTTTTGTTAAGATCTTTTGTGGATAGGCAATAATGGGGATAATTTATCAGATATCTTTAGCCTCGTAGTATTCAATAAAAATATTAAAATTTAAAATAAGTGACTTACTTTTATTGCCAGTTTTTACATTTTTGGAACTATCCAAAATAGCAGTTATATGATAAATTTGTGAATAAATAAACATGTAAAAATTAACATATTATTTGGTGATTAACTGGATAGCGAAATAAAACTGAAAATGAACATGTAAAATATGTAAAATTGAAATTGAAAAATATCGTTTACTTTAACTTTTGAAGCTAAAAATATGAAAAAATAAAGAAAAAAAAAATAAAACAAATGTGTGAAAAATACTAGCTTTTTTATTCATATTTTAAATCAATATTAGAGAATTTGGAAAGATTAATAAGCTTTATATTTTTCTCATGTTAGAGTATTATAGACTCGAATAGTATTCTGTCATAATTTAATTTTAAATCTTATAGTTTTATTCCAAACCTGATTTTAATCAAAACTCATCTTACTCTTAATCAAAATACTTTAAAGGGCAAATTCTGCTCCCGAAGTTTGACCAATATGAAAGATTGAATTCCTCTCTCTGAGCAAAAGATGCATTCCTTGAATAGTTAAAGTTACTGCCAAGAGCACATTTCGCTGGTTTAATGCGTTTGAAAGGAAATGTTGCGTATGACTTATGGTAACATCAAACCTGACTAGGAGCGGATAGAGTAGTTGCTATATTTTATTACCTAGCTTTTATTAATTTACTTTTTTGTGACTAATTTAAACTTCCAGTTTCTAAACCAGTGCTAAGCAATATAATATATATATATATGTTCAAAATGAAGATAAAGCAAAGAAAAATTATAGACATATGAAAAAAGGGGGGAAATAATAAGTAAAAAAATAGCAAACAACAGTTTTAAATAATATTTCATCCTTTTCTTTTCTAAAACTGTTGCTTGTCATACAAAAATAGCAAACAACAGTTTTAAATAAAATTTCATCCTTTTTTTTTCTAAAACTGTTGCTTGTCATTTTTTTACTTATTATTTCCCCCCTTTTTTCATATGTCTATAATTTTTCTTTGTTTTATCTTCATTTTGAACATAACTAATGAGTTCTGTTTACTTGCAGCTTATGCTCAATAAATGAAACTTATTGTTTTTCTTAATTTTCTCCGTGTATATATATATATATATGTATTCAAATAACCCAAATTTGACACCCCAATGTGTATTATTTTATAAACTTAAAATACAAAAATAAATAATGTAAAAAATATCAAAAATAATTGTCAAATATTTTCATTTAACTTTTTATCTTCCAGCGCAAATCCTACATCTATAGCGACAAAGACTGATTTTAAAAATAAAATATTGGCAACAAAAATAAAAAATCTACTAAGTAAAACTATTTTAAAAATTCCGCATGCCCTAGATTTTCTTAACTACATAAGAAAATATGCTTTAAATCTTAATATTGTATTTCTTTTACAATTTTTGCACTTCAAAAATGATTGAGATTTATATTATTTTTATTGCGAAGAATACAATCTAATTCCCACGATACTATGGCTTAAATTTTTGACTGAATCAGATGACTCACATATCAGTTACAAAAAGCTTAATACTGGGACATATTTAATAGAAAATAATGTAAGGGAGTTTTAAAGATATTGTTTTTTTTTCCATTTTAATAAGCCAAAAATAAAGTAAATTAAAAAATATATAAATTTATAAAATGGAAAATGAAAAAGAAACAATTTACCACAAAATATCAAGCAAAGGTTATTTGAAGTAACTGTACTAAAATAAAATTTTGCTATGAAGTTAAAATTTGTTACACTATAAGAAAATCCGTAAAAATGCACTGGTACTCTTGTTGCAGGTATTTTTACGCAAAATCCAATTTTACCGGAAATCTGATATAATTTTTACAGAATTAACTAGCGTAAAATCACTGAATCACTTTATTAAAAATTCTATAACTGTAAAAATTACTGGAGAATATTTTATAAGGAAAATTAATTTTACGGATGATGTATCAAAAGTTCAGTCTAACAAAGTTCCGGATTATTACAGTTTAATACAGTAAAAGTTTAAGAGAGTAATTTTAAAAGGACAAAACACCTTTATAAGGGTTTTGGATTATAGAGCAACAGCAATGGAGGGGATCATTTTAACAATTATGCTTCATTTTTACTCATTAGACTGATTGAGAGCAAAAATTTTAATATTTAATGTATTCTGAATTTTTGTTTTTAAGCAAAATCAAGGTACTTTATATTTATAAATATGCAATAAAACTAACCATCTACTTAACGTATTTAAAGACTTATAAAAATTATTTCAATAAATGCAATTGAATAAGGAAATATTTTAGTATTTGTTTCGATTTTTTACAAAATATAGCGCTAGATTTTATAATAGAAATTGCTTCTTATCATCGTAAGTGTTTTTCATTTTCAATAAATGAATTTTAAAACAGTCATGCCGACTCATTAACTAAATTAACTTGAATTGAATTGAATATTCCATGAAATTATCATCATTTTATAGAAAAATTACATGAATTCGTTTATCAAGGAGGGAAAAAATGTAATTAGCTAATTTAATTAGTTGTCCATTTACAAAAAAGTATTTTAATGATGATTAAGAGAGCAGCTTTATGTTTCAGGTAATTTTGGCGATAGTAATCATCACAGAAAATTAAGGAATCAAAGTACCAGGATAAAATTAAAAGTACTGCCAGTTAATATTTTTAATCTTACACAAATAGTTCATGTATTTTTGAATAAATGCTTTTAAACCTCTTCACTCTACTATGTTTTAATAATAAAAGAGAATGTTGTTATTGAAACTCGTGCATATATTTGGTCATTGCAATATTTTTTTCTTCTTTAATTTAGCAAGCTTGGCAATTATCTTAATTTTGCTTGCTGGAATAAATAAGAGTAGGTATTTTTTGTAACATACACGAAGAAAAAAATCTAGTAAAATTACCTTACTTACAGTAATAATATATTTCTAGTAAAGGAAAAAAAATAGAATTTTGGTAAGAAAACTGAAATATACATTGGTAGTTTTTCCGTTCATATAAGTTAATGACTTAATGAAAATTCAGGATTTATAAAGTCTAGTTTTTATTACCACGCATTTAGTAAAAATACCACATTGAAAAGAGAAATATTATTTTTTTCATGATCTAAGGTATTAGATTAAAATACCACGCTTACCAAATTTTAACGCATATTATAAAACATTATGTTACGGTTACTTTTACCAAAATCATTATCAAAGTGTTGCAGTAAAAATTACCTAAACAATAGGATTTCTGAAACATTAAAAAAATAATTATTCGTATAATTTGATCTTACTTTTTTTTTCTCAGTGTGTGTCTCTAGCTTCAAAAATTATACTTAGTTACTTTTTGTAAATGTATAAATTTAAATTAGCTTTATAGCTTCAGAATCTTTTTCGAGAAAAATAAAACTAAATATTGATATACTGGTAGCTCTTAAAATATTATTAGATCCGATTACATACGATTATTTACACTTTAATTATAATAAAATATGATTTCAGCGCTTTTTTTGAAGCAATAAAGTATGCAATATTTGAAAATAATAAAATAAAATAATATAAAAATATTTGATGATTTTTAAGTCATGTTCCTCCAATGGAAAATTATGATTGAATTCATATATCCTCAAAAATAATCCTACGTTTTCTTAAATCGAAATTAACCAACAATGCGTGTATCTTGTCAGTTTGAACTATTTTTGCCAATTTCTATTTTAATGTTAATACTCCCATCTTCGAGTTCATTAACGCTTATGTAGGTAAATAAGAACTGTTTGCTTAAAATTATGTTTTTTCATCCAAATTTTCTAATTCAAGTGAAAATTGATTTAAGCTGATGCAACAAAAAATTACATTTCGCATTAAGAAAAAGAAATAACATGTAAATTAAAAACGTTTTCAGATATCCCTTATTTTATAGGACAAAGAAATGATTTAACGATTTAAGTATTTCTTCTTTATTTTATTACTTTTAGATTCATTCATAAGTTTTGGAAAAGGAAGTAATCTAGGACGGTAAAATCAAAAAGTGTTATTAAGCTTCTAGGAGAGTAGAATAGAAATTGAACCGACAGTCCTTTGTCACTTAAAAAAATCACAGTTTGGCTTTTACCTTTACCTTTTACGGCAATTTGCATTTATCCTGACAAAATACGGCAAGCTGGTTCCATAACTTTTCTCATTAAACCGACTTTCGGTCTGACGAAACCTCTGAAAGTGTTCATAAGCGGTTTTAATTTACGGTTTTGTTTCGCCTTAGACAATTCCTTTGTCATAGTAAAATTTGGTTCTTTCTAATCTTGCACAAGTAAAAGCAGCTTGATTAGCATATCACTGAGACCAAATCTTTTCTTTTACTTTAGGATTTCAAGAGTTTAGTTGTAACTTTACTGCGATAATATATATTCTGCTTTCATGGAAATTAGATGGTTATACATCAAACAAATTCCGTCCATCTTTGTGGAAATAATTTACTTTCGTTATTTCTGAGTCATTATTATTCTTATTTTTTATTAAAAGTTTCAGTAACTGTTGCAGCTTTCTTGAAATTTAAAGTAAATAGAACATTTAAAATTTAGTATTTATTGTCAACATTAAGACCACTAATAAATATGTTATCTACTTATTCATCGACTAATTTTGTATACACCGAAGAGCCATTACATTATGACCACCCTCCATCTATAACAATGGACTCGCCCAGGTTTTCATGGTTTCTCGCCCAGGAACAATGTTTTCATAGGGCACATGAGGAACCATAATCCTCATAGAACAATCCCTGACGTCTGTAAGCTACTTGAACATAGTTGCAGACCAGGTTCACCCATTCATGGCAACAGTTTTTCTTACGGGGGAGGGTGTTTACCTACAGGATAATGCACCATGTCATAAGGGTCCAGTCGTCATGGATTGGTTCGAGGAACATTCCAGTGACTTTCAAGTCATGCTTTGGCCCCCAAATTCACCTGACCTTAATCCAATAGAGCATTTGTGGTCCTACTTGGAAAACCAAATTCGTGCTCCCTCGCTACCCCCTCGCAATGTGAGGGAATTGCTGGACCATTTGGTGAGCGCTTGGTACCAGATACCTCAGTCTACCTATCAGCACCTTGTGGAATCAATGCCACGGCGGGTGCTAGCAGTTTTGAGGGCTAAAGGTGGTCCTACATATTATTAGCACGGTGGTCATAATGTAATAGTACTTCGGTGTAGAAATCTAACAAAAGTGGCCCTGAAACGAATCTGTTATACGGATAAGGACTTATTACCAAATTGCAAATAAGCAGAAACTCTCTGATTTATTTTACACCCGGTGTAAAACATCCCATCAATAATGTTCTTGCCACAACCACTCTGGTTGCATATTCCACTTTGTGATTTTGAGTTTAATACAGAAAATAAGTAAACTCCTATATTCAAAATTATCCTAAATTCACTTTCTCGGAAGACCTAAGCAAATTTGGCTCTTTTCGTCCTTAAATAAAAACTTTAGTGCACTTAAGACACCGGAACACCAAAAATAGTTGCTGCCATTTTACAACGATAGTGTTTATTTAATCACCACTGATAATTCCTTAGTGTTTGGTGTAGTAGAACCCCAGGAATGTTTCTTTTCTCTACCTTCAGTGAAGAGTAGTTGCCCCCATTTCTCAATTTACCCCTATTTGACAACAAAACTAAAATTTATAATCTTGATAAGATATGGTACACATGGGAAACAAAAAAGTTTTCTTGACAATACAATTAATCCTAAGAATAGTTGGTTTAGTATGGATAAAAACACTAACAGTTACAATAAAAATAGTTATTAAATCAAACTTGCGTATAGCACAGAGTTAATTTAATAAAAATTAGTATTAGGTAAAAAAAACTGGAACAAATAGAAATTAATTTTAATAAAATTGACAGATACTTAAAATTAAAAATATTACTATAGTTATCTCATATAAAGAAGCATATAAACATTTTACAATGCTGAACTTTTGTTTCTCTAGATATACAGCACTTTGCAAAGGAACAACAAACTCACGTCATTTTAAACTCGATTTTAAAAAATCTACAGATGATATCCAAATTACAGGTGCTTTTCGGTAACACAATTATTCTTATATGGTGTGAAGCCGCGTGAGCTTGGCGCCATGGCCATTGTTTGTGTTCATCTATATCCCATTAAAATGAATATGGGTACACAATTTGATGGTAACTTGAAATAAAATGTTCCTCTACACTATTTTTCTGTTGTTGTTGTTCAACTCGTTGTTGACGACTTATTGTATGACAGTTCTTACAATGTAATCTTGCATAATTGACAGCAGGAAGATGAGCTTATCATGGAGATCACAACTGGACTTTTTCTTCAAGATTTCAAAAGTTTAGTACTTACTTTATTGTGATAGAATACGAATATCAAGGGGAAGAGCAATTTATTGCCGGGAAAGCTGATTCTGAGAAATAAGAACAATTTGCGAGGACAGGAACCGTTTTTTCAACACCATGGTGTGAAACTGGTTCTCTCCAACATATGACTCTTGGGAAGAGTCAGTTTTCAACGTTATTGATTGCTTTGTAGCCCTCAAAATACAACATATGATGATCCAATCGTCCAGATTGTTGTGAAAAATGGACATGAACCGTGAATCCTCCTAGATTCTCATGTATTTCGTTTAATGGAAATTTCACGGTTATGCTTCCCTCAAACATTGTGCAACTAACTTCCGTTATTCCAGGGACATTACTATTTTCTTCAATTAAAATTTTCAGAAACTATTGCCATTTTCTTAAAGTTTAACATTCATAAATTATCCATGTTGTTTTGATATTTCACTTTAAGTAAGTACTAAATGCACTTGCAATACTTATTTCAAAATATCATTCTAAACAGTTATTCCAACGGTCCAGTAACGATTCGTTACCTTAATAAAATAGTATATATATATATATCAGGTTTCCACTATCAGGCTATTATCAGGTTTCTACATTTAAACCTAAATCGCTACACACCGCAGTTTTCTACACGCCGGTAAGTCTGATTACTGCTTTCTTTTTTTATTTTCATGCTCTTTTTCAGCAAATATTTTTTTGCGATATCACCTCATATAATGAATAATTTTTATCTTAGGATAATTATTCTTTATTCAGAAATATTGCATTTAATTATACCAATAGATGAGTCTTGAAGACTATTGGTTATTCCCATTTATAGTTTTTCTTTATATTATTATATTTTATTTTATTATTTGTGTTTATATATATATATATTAATAGTTATATACATAGAACTGCATTCATATAAAGAAATTATTATATTAAGTAATATTAGGAACTTAGCACCACACGAAATTACATTTAAAGATTTCCTTTTGTCATTGTAATCATCTNTATATTGTGAAAATTGTTTCTAAAAAAGCAGAAAAAAAATGATAAATGAATATATGTAATGTGCTTTAGAAAATAACATTGGATCTCAATTACCGAATTTCTCCAATATCGAATCTTGATGACGTTTTTCCTGTGTAATATGACCCGGTCCATAATAAGCTAATTTTCTTTGATGAAGGCTTTCATGGTTATTTAATGCTCTATTTTGAGAAGTAATTTGAAAAGTGTTAGCCCGAATATCACGCACACAGTGTCGCTAATTTCTTCGGAGTTTCATTACTGCATAAGGACAAGCACTAACGTCGTAATTACTATCTTTAGTCGTTCACTATAACGTCCAGTATTACGCTTGACATTGATTGATAGTCACATAATTACAATTTTAGACCTTTACTCCTTGGACTACGGAGAAAATACGGATATACAGCATTACCTTCTACTTGCTGTTTTTCATTTATTCGCCGTATCTTTTCATGGTTGGTAGAAGTTGCAGTTAGAGTAATTAAGAACAATATTGTCGACATATCCGATTATAATATTTTATGAGTACAATGAGTTTCCGTGTCTTCATAAATTTGGAAATCTTGTTCACAGGAAAGGATTACGCTTTTTACGGAAAAAGGGAAATCATTTTATAAAGTATAAGTTCATTAAAATTTAAACCACTTTTTTGTCATTGGTTAATTTTTTGCATAATAAAAAACTTTATAAATGCGGTTAGCCAAAAAGTTTATAGCAAGCCTTATTCCATATGATGTGTAGGTAAAAACCATAATTAATAACATACATAATTATTGAGTATTTTCTTCTGGTCATAGCCAGATTCCTCCAAAAAGGGTCATCTGAGTGGCGAAGAACATCTGGGCTACAATACTGCAATATTTAATTTCTCTTTATCAAAGTTAATAAACATAGAAAGAATTTCTTCAATTAATTCCATCGATAAGAACATTGTATTTGCTCGCAATTATAATTCAAGCCTTTAATTCTTTTAAAATTCGTTACCTGAATTTAAAAAAAAAAATAAAAAAATGCCAAAATGGAGAGAGGGTCGTTACGATCTTCAGGATTGGAAAAACGCGAACCGAATGGTTGCATGTATCATTGTAAAACAAAATCATTACCATTTGCTTATTTTATCGATGATTGATAATGTGCATTTAATTAAATATCAAGAGTTCTATATCATTAAAGATATTCATATTGTAATATTTATTTTTGCGATTATGTTTTATGCATAGTTTTGAATCACATCTATCGTAAAGCCTTTCTCATTTTCCGGATCAAATTCAATCTAAGGGTGAGAATGCGTGAAATTAAAAAATTTATTTATTTTAAGGGGACACCAGACGTTCAGAATGAGAAAAAATTCCTCAAACATCTATTATTTGGTTTATAAGATATTAAAAATATTTACACTTAACTAAGTAAAAGACAACAAAACGTGTTTAAATCAGAGTTTTTCTTACCGAGTTATAAGATTATGAATTTGTAAAGGTCCATACAGTAATAATGCAGTTCTCGTTCTTAAAATGCTTTTTCTCGTAATGAAATTTTTCAATGTTTCACAATTCCCAAAAGTTCCTTGCGTACCAGTTTTTGGTTTATTGATATCGAAACTTTTTCAGACATTCTTCGACGGGTCTTTTTTAGATCTAAATTCATTAATTTTATTTAATATCTTAACTGAATTTTTAATAATTGAATAAACATATTTGAAGCATGTTTTGTGAATAAGTATCTGTTGACAAAATAAAAATTTAATGCCCATTTACGTAATATTTTTATGACTATAAACACTTAAGTTATTTTATTTAAATGCCTATGAACAACGTATTTGGGTAACAGTTTAATTAAAGAAATCGTTTTCAAGGAACATTTACCAACAATTAGAAACCATCCTTGTAGCTTTGACTTTAAAACTAATTATTATATTTTGCTGAAACTTTGTACACAAATTTCTATTAATGCTTTCATTATTCTGTTTAAGTTTGGAAATGATAGATAAAAAGTTGCATTTTTTTTGCTTTGAACGTTCTGTATCCCCTTAAACACATTCGCGTTTAGTTGTTATTAAATAAATGCAAATTTAAAATTACAGAAAATATTCCAAAGAATATATTTTTTGACTTGATGGAATATTTGCTTACTTATCATTTCTTCGTAGTGTAACAGCAATATAAGGAGTTTTTGAATTCATCTTTTTATTTTCTCTAAGATTTTTCACGGATTTTTAAAGTGACCTGGAATGATTTATAGTTGAAGAAGATTAAATTCTAAAAATTACATTTTAATATCCAATGTCAGAAAATTTGCGGAACTCTCAGGCCATTTATTCACCTAGTTCGGAATTAAAGTTTGAGAAACATAATATTTCTCCATTACCGGAGAAACATTAGTAAAAACTGAAAACACAAAATTCGATAATGTACCCTTAGATGAAATTTTGCCTAAGGCCCAAACAAACGATTAGACGGAACGCGAATCAAATACGAATGTGAAACTGCACTGTAATTCCGATACGACTTCGGAGACAACTACAGTTTTGCGGAATATCCTTAGGGTAAATCATTCACTGCTTCGCTTTGGTTATTTTAGAAGGTAAGGGAATCTACTCTTATCTCCAGGCTTTTCTCGGGCTAGAAAAACATCAGCAACCATTAATACTCCAAGTTTTGTGATCACGACCTCTGGATATAGAAACTAGCCGAAAGCGAGCTTCTCAGATTGAAATAACACGCATTGTTGGTGGTTACACAATGCGATGGTTGAAAAATAAATTTTTTCATAAATATTTTAAATCTATGTGGTAATTATTTATTTGAAAGCTAGAAAGTATTTTTTTCTTATATTTATAGTATTTACTATTTGTTCTAAAGTACTCGCTTATTTTTAAACATTTCGCATTGAATTAAAGTTGCTTTTATCATTTTTATCACAACTATTTTTAGCACAGAGTTTGATTGGCGAATAATTTGGTGTGAAATTGCATAAAAAATGCTTTTTCTTATTAGGAGTTCTTGAAAAATATTTTTAAATTAAACACATTTTACTCATATCTTTTTTAACGTACAGTAAAATAATTAATATTTTTGTGCTCATTATTAACCATTACTTCACAAAATATAACCTGAAGTAATGTTTAAATTTTTCGTTCACATTTGAAAAAAAACACTTATTATAACAAATTGGGGATAAATAAAATTAAAAATTTGAAAGGGCCAGCATATTACGAAATGGAAAGCATAACGTCATATCGTTTTGATTTTATTTTGAAAAACTTAGATCTCGGGAGCTATAGATACGTTTTTTAAGTGCCATGGTTACCGGATGGTGCCATGGATTTTTAAGTGCCACTGTAACCACGGTTTGTAGACCCTTGTTAATAATGAGTGCAATTGACTTTAGTTGAGTAAAAAATTATGCTAATACAGTTTTGCGAAAGGTACATAGGGTAAATCATTCACTGCTTTGCTATGGTTATTTTAGAAGGTAGGGGAATCTACCTTTATCTCCCAGGCTTTTCTTAGGTTTGAAAAACACCAACAACCGTTTATACTCCAAGCTTTGTGATCACGACCTCTGGATATAGAAAATAGTTGAAAGCGATCTTCTCAGATTAAAGCTACACGCATTATTGATGATTTCACAATACAAGGATTTAAAAAGATTTAGTTCAATCAGATAATTACTTCTTTAAAAACTATAAATTAATTTTATTTCTCCTCATTTTTATTAAGTTACTCTTTGTCTTTAAGCACGCATTTATTCTCAAATATTTTGTATTGAATTAAAGTTGTTTTTATCATATTTATTGTTTTTTTGAGCAAAATTGTTTTGTGGTACAATTTTATACGTATATAATTCTATTCAGAATAGTTAAGATTTAATTTTTAAAGATATATATATATATATATATATATTATTTAATCAAAAAGCAAGACTTTCGAATTTACTCTAATGATACCCTTTGAGAGTTATTCCACTACTTGCATGTCGTATCTTTGAAATACTTAAAACTTTTTTAATCTTTTACAAGAATAATATATTTTCTTTCTTTATCATGTCCATTATCACACGAATGGAGATTTATGTTGCTCCCCAGGCAACTATTAGGCAAGATCTCTGATAAAATATCCAATGTTTCCGTAATTCGATGATGATAAAAGATAGCTAAAAACTGCTTTAATAAAAGATTACGAACGCACGATCCTGTCAACATCACCTAAAAGCTTCTCTAATGAGCTCCCTTCTTCTGCGCAAACTTTTTCAACGAAATAAAACAAGAGAGGCCCTAAAGGTATTCTTCGAGAAATGCAAGACTCTTAAATTTTAAAAAGAAATAATTAACCTTTCTTTCACCATTTTGCAATACAAACAGTACGTTAGAATCCTCCTTTCTCTAAGAAAGTTGACATTGGAGCTTTTCTTTTTCTTTTAATTTATCCACTGAAGAGAATATATTTGCCTTTATCACTAATAAATAGATTACGATTTCGGAGATATTTGTAATTAGAAAAAAAAATCAACGTCTTCTTTTCTTATTTTTTTTTATTTAAATAGCACCTGCTTAGTTAGTTTCACGAACAGAAAAGAAATAATGAAATACTATTTGTTTATTTTACCCCATTTAAGCTGTCGCGAAGTTTATTTTGTCTCAGGCTATGATAATCGTTTCTTTTAAAAGAGGATGATTATTATTGTATACTAAACATGAACATTTCTTAAAGAAAAGTGCATTCGCTTATGAAAATTATTAGTAAACTGACAGATATTTTCCTAATTTCTGGAGGTAAATTTAAATAAAAGTATGTATTATATAACGAGAGAATAATTCTGAAAGTTCCTTTTAAAATATGACTTTACGTTGGACGTAAAAATAATTTGTTTACTGAGTTTTGCTTGTTAGTTGGAAGATTTTTTTGTACTTGTTATCAGTAAGAATTACTGCTTGTTAATGGTGCTGCCATATTACCCCCAAGCAGAATGCATGAGATATGATTTAAGCTAAAATGTTTTGAAATAAAAATACCAAAAATTTTATATTTTATAAAATACTAAAATAACATAAATAGCGTTGAACTTCATATACACTTAAGAAAGCAACATTCAAGAATGAGTTTTTATTTTATATTTCATAAGCTATGTTGAACAGCCGACCCAATTTTTTGGGTTTACTGCTACTAATGTTCAACTCCGTAGCCTCGTAATTTTGAACCCAATCCAGAAGACAAGGGAACTCCTGGATCAAATATTGGGAGAAATTTACCTTCATGGGGGAGTTTTTGATGGAACAAGCCCGCATTTGCGTTGCATGGAGAGGAAGACCACGAGAATATCCCACGGTTAACCAGACTGCAAGGGGAGTCTAACCCATGATCCGTCTTCCACTGAGGATATTTCACATCAGCACTGCGGTCGGCGCAAGCCGGATGAGGAATTCATATCGACCAGCCATCGCCGTGATCGAACCCCGGTTCACATCACTGTAAGGCGAACGCTCTATCCCCTGAGCCATCGCGGATCTGAATGGTGAGTTTGATGAAAATAAATAAATAAATAAATTTTAAAAAAAATTGCTCACTGCACTCAAAAGTCTTCGCTATTATTAAAATTTTTTCTGGCCTAGTTGAAACTTATTTCCGAGCAAACGCGAACCTAATTGCAAGCACTCTAAGAAATAAAACTCCCACTTTTGACGATCTGGGAATTCTTGAACTGTAATTCGTTAATTTTGAGAATCATTTCGTCACAAAATCACATGACGAACCCGAGTTCGAATCACGCTTCGGAGATGGGTTTAAATTATTTCTCTGTCTTGTTGGGGTGAAATTGATCTACCAATATGGTGCCCATGATAAAGTGATAAGAAAAAAGAAAAATACTTGCGAGTTTTTTATTTATTTATTTATATTTATTCATTTATATTTATTCACTTATGTTTATTTATTTATATTTATTTATTTATATTTATTTACTTATATTTATTTATTTATATTTATTTATTTATATTTACTTCGTTCCTTCTTTATTTTTATTTATTTATTTTTTGGGAAAAAAAAACTTAAACGACGAAATATTTCTATATTTTTGAAGAAATTCCTTTCCTCGAAAAAGAGACAATGGGTATTTTGTCACTGTGACGAAATGTTTGCTCGGAACGTATATCAGGAAAGGATTTCATCAGAAACGGAGGAAATTTCGTGAAATTTGAATATCCATTTCTCACAGTTTAGTCTGTTCGATTTGAAAATTTAAATGCTTTTTTTATTGTATTAGCACATCGTAACATATTTTGAAAAGCTAAAGTTTCTAATAACTCTAACAAGATGCTATTTGAGTTTCACAGTGCATGCACAAAATTTTTTCAATAAACCGCAGCATCTCTGAAGGGGTATAAAGTATGACTTGCATTTCTGTTAATGTCATAAAAATTCATTTTGATCTTTTATCGCATCGATAATAAAGTTCAACATCTAATAAATTTTTTGAAAATGAAAAGCTAGAAAAAAATTATTTATAATTTTAAACGTCCGTAAACGTTCAACGTAATTCGGAAGTTGGGTTCAACATTGTTTAGACCATTCTAAATTTATGTAAAAATGTGTTTCAATTTCACTGATTACATCTACTTCGTCGTATCACTTTTAGTAAACTTATAGAGTAACTGTTATTTTTTTTATAGTAACCATGAGCAACTGACACTCAGAAAGTCAATGCCTCAAACTGCATTGAAATTCATCAGACATTTGTGTTATTTTTGTCTAATGCATTAATTTCGACCCTTAAATGCAACTCATCTTGTATTTATTGCCATGTTGCCATGCTTGTATTATTGCCATGTATGCTCTGATCATTATGACCCATGGGAAGCTATTAATGGTTAAGCATGGTTTGATAATAATAAATAAATTTTATAGAGTCTGGTAACAAGGGGTAAGTATACTGAAAAAACAGTATGGCCAAAACTACCAGAATATTGTAGAATGTAGCGTGTTTTTGGCACTATGTGAGCACCAAAAAACTCGGTAATTTTTATCGAAGTGCTTTAGCAATCATTCTGATAAAATTAACTATAAAATATGGTTTTTAATATATGATAAAATTTGGTTAAATTTGATAATTTTCTTATAATACATTAGAGCAGGGCGTAAAAGCCATTTATTCGGTTAAATTTGCATTTCGGTTGCATTTTTTACTTAATGTGTGGAATAAGAACTGTAATTTTAAAAACCAGAATTTCTGGTAAACCCGAAAACATTATGAAATGAATGGTTTAAACACCTCATATTTTGGTTTTATTAACCAGTATTATTTTTTATCAAAAATTCCATTAACATACAGTACGGTAATTTTACCGGATTTTTTTCTCTGTGTAGCTATTATCAGATTTTGTGGTTTGATAGAGTTTTTACTTCTCGGTACAATTTATAAAATATGTATGATTATTAAGTGCAGCCGTTTAAAATCCTAATTTGATTGATCTTTACAGAACGTACAGCATTAAACTGTGAGATCAAATAAATTATTCGCAGCTGCTTACGGGTTTCTAACTAGAACTTCACTACTTTTGGGCTAATGGACGATTTTCTCGATTTTCCTCTAATGCAATGCAAAAGCTGTTAAGTTTCATGTAATAAATACTGTTATGTTTTCTCTACAACAACTAAGCCAGCGTGTGCAATGTTTGACTTAAAAAAGTTCTTTGTATCTTCAAATTTGCGAGACTATGTGGAATGCAATAGCGAAAATTCAACTACTTGGAAGCGGTTTATTGATATTATAAAATAGAAAAAATACAGATTTTACTGTCCTATGAAAATAAAAATAAAAATGTAACCCTGTCAACACACATTTTATTTGTAAGTAACGTTTTCTGTTACTTGACAACTTGTCTTTTATCCTAAAAAATCAATATACTATAAATTAAATTGAAGAAACTATGTTATCAGTTTTTCAAGTAGATTTTTTCTTTGCCACCATAAGAGTATGCGTCCCATGAAGTTAAGCATTTCCATTGTATTATTACGGCACTTTTTCATGATAATACAATACTTTTTGTTTATCCCATACAATATTATTTACATTTGTGTAACTATGTGACCAACATAAAATTGTTTTCTTTTTCTTTACTATAATTTTATTTAATCTATAAGCTTGTTCCTACTTTCCATCTGTCTCTCTGGTACCTTATAAGGCTTCTAAAGCCTGATTGAAAAAAAATTAGGGGTATATTCGAAACAAAATATTTTTGATAATTTGTATTTGTTTCGAGTTTGATCTTTATGATACACTATATATTCTTTTTATTTACAGCCACAAGAAAGTCTATTTGCTAAACTAATGGATATATTTATTTTTAAACAATCATTTTAAAAATATTTTAAGATGTTTGCCTATATTTCACCTTTTATTCATGGCATGAACAAATTATACATATACTTTTCTATTTCTGATTAATTTTTCAAATAATTATACTATTTAGACATCGTATTCTAATACTACTAAAGATTGCTATTTATACACGCTGAATGAGTTAAATAGCATTATTAAGGTAACTATGGTATTTATAAAATAATAACATTATTAAAATAATAGCGTTATTAAAATAATAGCACTATTAAAGTAATATGCATATTTTCTTTAGTTATTTATTTTGGGTACAAGACATCCACTAGATTCCTTTTAGAGCTGCCTTTAATTTTGCAAAATATTTGAGTTACTTATAAGGCCCATTATTTGAAATTATAGTCTATTACTCTCTCTTTTGCAGGCCAATTTCCAAAATAGTCTTATTATCTAAGTAAATATATATTTAAGTAATTAATTTTCTTCAAATTATATAAGGTAAGAAAATTACTCCAACATACATTTCAAGTATTGGAAATCCTGAAGTAAAGCATAAATGTTTTTTTTTCTTCACTTTTTGAAAGATTTGGTTGTTTTAAACTTACAGTATATTCAATGTATCGAAAATGATCCTTTTAAAAATTCGAAACTTTTCGCAGTGGATAAAGAAAAGTAGTTAATTTCGGAATCAATAAAAAATATATATAACTGGATGTGTTTATAATTTAGCCATTTGTAACTAGAAGAATTCCTATACAGTTTGAAAATTACACAATTTCAAACTGTAATGTCCTACAATGCAAAAAATTCCGGATCAAATTGAGGTAAAAGCACTCAGGTGTGAAGTTCTTTTTACATTTAACTCTATTTTTACATTTTGCAAAACACGAAATCTGATATACTGTAATTTTATTCTAATATTTACTGTATAATTATTTAATTACTGTAATTAAATAAGTATTATATGAAAAATTACGGCGTAAAATTTTACGGTAAGAAGGGTTTTACCGTAAAATGTTACGGTAAAAAGGGTTTTACCGCAAAATGGATTTTACGGATCCTGTTCTCAGGTTGCAAGTAACTTTTATCGAAATTTGATCCAGAACTTTTAAACTTTTAGTAATTTAATTTTAATACCAATTAGAATGAATATAATTACAAAATTATTACGGTGGAATTTGTCCAACGTTCCACATTTCCATAAAATTAATAATCGTTTATGCTTACTAAGAAAATTCTTGAAAATTGGAAAATTAGTTTTTAACTAACGATTATGTAAAAATTAAAACTTTTTTTATGGATTACTAATCAAATATATATATATTATAAATGTCAAAGGTTATTTGTTGAAAGTCATGAGAATTTAATGATTTCGATCTAATAAATAATTTAATCTTTAGCTTCAGACTTAAAGATTAAACAAATCAAAAACAGCCTGAAATATATTTTAAAGTCTAAAATCCAATCAATGGAATGTATATAATGATATCATAATAACACTGTCTTTAAAACTTTATGCACATATGCTTACAAAGTTAAGACATTGCTTTTCATTGAAAAATAATTTATATTATAAATGTCATTTGATTATTTGAACAATTTGACAGAATATATATTTTAAACTAATTTAGTTGTCATTAACTTCCAAAGTTTCTCTAATCAAGTCACGTTTCTTGAAGCTTAATTAGAAACTAGCTGGTTCTAATAACACTCTTTGCGATTTTTAGTAGCAAACGTGCAACTTAACGTTTTGAGAAAATTCACTTTAAGAACTCTTAGTGTATTCTCCTTCAACTGAAAAGCGCCAAGAATCGTTACGAAGTTGCTTAAGAGCGCCAGCCTGTTAAATGTCAACATTATAACTGGGATGACACTGCGCCGCTCTGAATATTGAAAAGTTACTAAATGGCGCTCTTTTGGATGAAAATCTCAGTACCACTAGGTTTCATTTTAAAGTCGTCTTTAATAGAATGAAGCTTGTAACACAAAACAAGATCTACCGTATAATTAAGGCTTTGAATTTTACATGAACGTGCTTTTCCGTAAGACTCTTCATAGAGCACAAGTTAGGTGGTATCATCAGTCTTACTAAAACAACCTGTCAAGACCTGCTTCTGTCCTTGGTTGTTTTAAGTCCTTTATTGTCTTTCCGGAAATATATACGATACACGACCTGAATAATAATTAATAGAAGTTTACTTAATAAAATCCTTGGCTTAACGATAATATCTTAGTAAAAGAATGATTTGCGAATGTATAACACCGTCGGAAGTAAAGTTTTCAAACACTCTTAGATTTTTATTCATTATTATTTTAAATCCGTGTTTTAAAATTCCCATAAAAATTAGTAACCTGTAGTATAAGTTAGTACATAATAAATTTCTGTATACACATGGAAGGGATATGGGGTTAAGCAAAATTATTTTATTTATTTGTTTTTTTCTTCCTGAAATTTATAATTTTTTTATAAAGCTCTTAAACTGCAATTTCGTGATGCCTGACAAAGAAATACATTTTCCATAAGTGATTTTTAGATAACTGTACGAAATAAATTATAAATAATTTGTAAGCGCCTATACGAAATTCAATATTGAAAAAAGCAAAGGCGAGTTCTTGTATATTGAATATTAAAAATATTGTTTCATTTTTATATAATTCCATCTTAGTCTAATAAAAAACTTTACATTTAAATCACTTAATAATTAGAAATCTGTTTTCATAATACAATTTTTCTTGTTTTTGAATAAAATAGAAAATAAAAGCATGATTTTTAATTACTTAAGGTGTACCCCAAAAATTAATGTAATTATGCTTTTTTCGCTTATTTTGTTTACTTACATTTCCACTAATTATCGGATGACTATAAAACTCATTACTCAAATATTGCTGGTGTTTAACCAAAAAGCAATAATATCAATGACTAGTGATAGTTGATGGTAGATGATAATAGTTGCTGATGGATTTGCAGTTTTTGGTTATTTTCTCTTACATAAGTTTGATCAGTTCACTGAGGTGACACTAACAGGCATCATCATGTCTGTTATAAAATTTTTAATGATCAGGGGTTGCTGATACTCCTATATTTTAAAACAGCAATGTTCATCGGGCAGGAAAATTTGAAGAGCTCTTCAACACACCTCTCATAACATTTTAATTTAATTTCGTAGCAAACTCTATTCACTTGTGAGCAGAAATGAATTTAAAAATTGTCAAAATCTTGGGAAACAGGTTATGTCGTAATATGAACCACGGTTATTATTTGACTATTATCCAGATTACTTTCCTCTTAATATTTTCTGTAAAATTAGAATCGTGTTCAAAGTACTACATTTTACTGTTACGGTTGAAAGAAACGAACCTATATTTTACTCCATTTGAACCGATAAACTTTTCTTGTATTATTTACTGTTAAAGTGTAATTGTATTCTAAGTACTACATTTTACTGTCGCATTTACGTGTTACTGTTACATCCGAAGTCTTTTACAGCATTTTGCACTTGGTAATCGAAGATCTCTATATAACATTAGCTCCATGATAAGACAAAGTGCACTTTTTCAAAGTATTATGATTGCATTTGACGTAATAAATCTGATTTAAATCATTAAAGTAAAATAAAAAATAGACATAATTTAGGAATTTTTAAATGCGAAGTTGTTTTTAAGAAGAATCTTAGTTTTTAATTTCATTCATTATAGTATCATTATTGTTATTATAATTATTATCCTTTTTATTATTTTTAATATTATCTTAGTTATAATTAGTATTATAATAATTATTATTATTATCATTGTTATTATTATTAGTATGATCATATTTATTATTAGTAATATAATTATTATTATTATTATCATTAGTAATAGAATATAATTATTATTCGGATGTAACAGTAAACATTTACGTGTTACTGTTACATCCGAAGTCTTTTACAGCATTTGGCACTTGGCAATCGAAGATCTCTATATAAGATTAGCTCCATGACAAGACAAAGTGCACTTTTTCAAAGTATTATGATTGCATATGACGTAATAAATCTGATTTAAATCATTAAAGTAAAATAAAAAATAGACATAATTTAGGAATTTTCAAATGTGAAGTTGCTTTTAAGAAGAATCTTAGTTTTTAATTTCATTCATTACAGTATCATTATTATTATTATTATTATTATCCTTGTTATTATTTTTAATATTATCTTAGTTATTATTAGTAATATAATTATTATTATTATTATCATTGTTATTATTATTAGTATGATCTTATTTATTATTAGTATGATCTTATTTATTATTAGTAATATAATAATTATTATTATTATCATTGTTATTATAATTAATATTATCATAGTTATTATTAGTGATATAAATATTATTATTATTATTAATTTAATTTTTATTATTATTTCATAACAGTATATGAACCATTTTTTGAAATTTTTCTGAAATAATAATTCTTTTTATACGTTTAATAAATTAAAATACTAACACTAAATGAGTTTCTAGCGCTAAGCCGTTTCTACAAAATATACATAATGATTTTTCAGTTATGAATCTTATGTCTAGCCTTATAACGACAATATCTTCTTAATATTTTTCCTATAATTACGAGAAGAGCTAAATTAGTAGACATTATATGAAGAAACCTAATGTTAAGTGCTTACTTAAAATTTACTATTAAAGCGTCTCACCAAACTAGGATGCCTAAGTTAATAACCATACTTTAGCAGCTGTTTAATAAGGTGATTAATTGATTATAATGACACCAATTTATATGCATCATCTATGGAAGCAATATTATACTTAATGGAATTTTCTTGTCACGCTTTGGGAAAATAATTTTAGTCATGAGGTAAGTTTATAAGATTGATTACAGCTTCATATTTTTTTTTTCTTTTTCTCACGTAATGAAAATTCAATACCGTACATTATTCCGTGTGTGCCATATATAAGCTAATTTAATTGCATACATCCAAAAAGTTTAATTGAATTTGAATGCATGAAATTAAAATTAAATAAGCCAGTTTAACTCTAATATAGTTTTAAAATATTTACGAATAGGCCGTATTTTATTTCTTGTTTACTTTACTTGTATTTAGATAAAAATGAGAGTATATTTAGCGAAAATGTCTAACGTATGCAGTTAAATAATTTGCCTTAAATTTGACTGTTTGTTTAATAAATAAACCAGTTAATTTTGATGCATCGCAAACGTTAAATAAATCGTAACAGTTTATGGTGAAGTCTATATATAATGTGAAGTCTAGTATAATTAAACACAGAATACTTATTCTTGAGGATGAAAAAAAAGATTAAATAAAAAATCATGAGTAATAATGTTCAAAATTCAAAAATCATGCTTAATTTACATACCATTCTGTCCCAAAAGTGAAAGAATTTTTCAAATCCTGTTAAAATTATTGCAGAACTGATCGTAACGTCACAATGGATGAAAGAAGGCTAAAAAGTTTTTCGCTCAATGTAAATCAAAATAATTTTCTGTATTAATCATATGAAATGTAAATTACCATAAGGACATTAATTACTATGAAATAATTCCTATTTAGACAGCATTTTAGAGTACTATAAAAGTTAAAAGTAAGCCATGGTGACTCAGTGGTAAAATAATCGAATATGACTATTGTGAAGGGTACAATCCTAAATGGTGGCATGAAGCTCATTAAGTTCCATATCTCTGGGCACCAGCTAGTCTGGAAAAAGCTGTTGCAAGATCGATTTACTTTAATTTCGTACATCAAAAGTTTAATGAATTTTTCAATAAACACTTTTTTAAAATTAATGTATACATTCTGGTCAAAAAGTATCTTAACAACCACTATAAATCACAAGTGTTTTTTTTTTATATTCGTGATTCTTCCTGAGTTCCTTAGTTTCTGTGTTTGAGAACATGAAGTCCCAGTTGTGTGTACAGTCTGACAAAGCTACTTCCATAATTCTATGGCAATAAATTAATCAGGAAAAGCGCATTTCTTTTACAGCAGGATAACTATCCATTCACACGTCTATACTAGAGCATCCATGGTTTGATAAATAAGTGTATAAAAACTGGACTGGTGCTCTCGGAACCCTGATCTAAATTCCACAGAACATTTTTAAAATGAACTAGAAAGCAGATGTAGAAGCAGTTTATAGTGATTAGGTCTGGGTTCTGTAGTTCCTGTGTTCGGAAACATGAAGTTCGAGATGTATGTGAACTTTCTAGACCAAGGTACTCTTCTAATACTACGGCAATAAATTCATTAGGGGTGGAGCTTTTCTCTTACAGCAAGATAATTGCTTCATTTAAACGTCGAAAATTGTGAGGCCATGGTTTTATGAAATAGATTTTCCAGAACCGGACAGGCTCTTTTAGAGCCCCGATTTAAATCTCATAGCCCTTAGAAGACACACTATCGCCTTTTAGAAGACACTAGAACGCAACAGGCCAAATTCGTCAATGCTCACTGCCAGTTTTTCCTCCAGTTGGTATAGACAACTGAAAGTCAGTTTTGATGGCAATCTATCATAAACTGGCGAAAAGTCACACCAGAAGTGTACAGGCTGTGATTGTTGCCATGGAGGGATATTAGTTCCTGCCTCGTGAATCTCCGAGCTCTTACCACTGATTGCCAGTAGAATTCAAATGTTCATTGTTGTTGTTACATATAATAAACATAAGTTGTTTAAATATTGAATTCAATTAATACTGTTTGAGTTTTAAGTTAACAAAAACAAGTAGAGTTGAGAAGAATTGCAAAAATAGCTTAAATATACATTTCACCATACTTAAAAAAACTTCGAAATTATAAAATATAAAAAATATATAATAACAAAATGCTGCTATGTCTAAATAGAGATTACCTTACTTATTTTTGTAAAGATATGATTTTTTATGCCAGTGAAGTCTTTCTGGAGTATTTTTGTTTTTATTTTAAGAAATTCTGAGGCATTTAGAAGCGTTTTTTGTAAATTGCAAAAACTACACGGAGAAAAAAAACCGGTAAAATTACCGCATTGTATGGTAAAGGCATTTCTGGTAAAAAAGACGTAATGATTAATGAAACCTAAATATACGGTATTTGAACCATTAATTTAGTTATTTTTTCATTAGTATAATAACAGTTTAATGGAAATTCTGGTTTTTGAAATTTCAGTTCATATTATTACTCATTTAGTCAGAAAACCAAATTTAACTGAATCTGGAAATATTATATATAGAAATCTGAAAATAATATTTATAAAAATTGAAAAGCAAATTTAACTGAACAAATGTTTTTTTATGCCATACTCTAAAGAATTTACTACCAAACAGCATGGTAATAGAACTATATTTTACCATATAATTTTAAAGCGTAAATACATTTATCTACTTTAATCTTCATTTTTTTATACAATTCACTAAATGTTATCTAGCATTATTTTTTTAAAGTCACCATAATATTTTAAATCTAAGTTCAACTTGTTTCTTAAGAGAAAGGAATTCATTTTGATATATGAAGGATTCTGTAAGTAGTCCAAGACTACAAATTCATCAATGACTTTCCGTGTTTAATATTGGAAAAAGCATGCTTAATTAAAATGGTTTATAAGTTTTAAGTAATAAAATTGTGACAGCAGATTATAAACAAGAAAAGAGTTAGTAGTAGTGCAAAAATAAAAAATAAAACTAAGAAAAAGGTGATAATTATTGTTATTTATCAATCACAATGAATTAGTCAGAAAAATAAATGATTCTTAATAATTTTTTACTATCTTTAAAAATTCGCACATCGCATAACCTTTTAAAATATCAAAAGTAAGTATTTGTTCAACAATAATTTTGCTTTTACTTTTTAGAAAAAAATATTATTTGCTGCAATAAACAATTTTGAACAAAAAGCAAATAATCTTGTTTTTACCTTACGTAGAAATGTACGAATAGCCCAGATAAACCACATGGTTTCTTTTTTATACGCATAAAAAATTCACTTAATACATTTACCTAAAGCAGTAAAAAACAAATAAAATTGTACTATTACTCTAGAAATGGCTATTATTTCAGCTATTAGTTACGCATATTTAACTACATTGCAAAATAATGGATTACATCTTTTTTATTTTCCGTTATTTTGCTTCTAAAAAGCATTAAGTGAATATTTCCAGCATCAAACTTAAATATGCATTAGACTCTAGGGACAGATATGCATTATTATTTTTTTTACTTTAACGAAAAAAGCCAGAAGCTGAGAACGTTTTGGCAACACTTGCTGCACTCATGTTTAAGATCTCTACTTCAAAGTGCTACAAAGTAAATGGAATACTCCACTCTTAGTATTTCCATTAGTGCTGCTATTCACAGCGAAAAAGTGGTTCTGGGTGGCTATTTGATGGAAACTTAATAATTTCTTTACCACCTGCATGGATTCTCACGTGGAATGTAACTTTTCTGCACATTTCAAAGCAGTTTTTGAATTGTGCAAATGCTGTGTGAATTCATAAAAAAAAAGATCAAGATAAACTCCGAATGTTATATATTTTAGAAAGTTTCAAATGCGTTATTCGAAATCGCAAAAATATACATTATTCTTTATTTATGAACGCAATAATTTTGGAGAAAATAAACTAGATTTTATTATTTTTTTTGTTTCAAGTTGCGTGAAAATAATTGTTTGAGTGTAAACGTTTATTTTATTTTTTTAATGCTTAATGTCTTCTCTCTTTTCAACATTTTAACAATTGCGTTTTAACTTTTGCTTTGATAAAAGTTAAATGTTTTCTCACTTTTCCATATTTATTATTTAAAAAGCTACAAAGCTGTGGTGGTTTCGCCTATTCTTGCGGCGTTCTTCCTCAAGATTTGTACCCGAAAGGCTACTCAGTAAATGGAATATTTCACTTTTGTTATTTCCGTTGGTTCTACCCAGTAAAAAATTTTGGATCAAATTACGGTATATATAGTACCGGCACTTCGGGTGCATCATCCATAAAATTTATTCCACCGTAAAATTCATTTTTACCGTAAAAAATTATAGTCTAATTTTTGCTTTAATATTTAATTAATTCTATCGATTTAGTAATTCATCAGATCATGCGATTTTTCATACCTATCAATGAAGTTTAAAGCTTTTAGAAGTTTGAGAGAGCGATAAAAAATTGCAAATGGAAAATAGATTTTTTGAACACACTGAGCAAAAAATATAGTAATACATTTCTAACTTGTAGCAATTATTTTAATTGTTATAAGCAAAACATGCACAAAATTTCTTAAGTACATCTGAAATATTTATTGTGCTATGGTACTTTCATAAAAACTAATTTTTCATAAAAAATAAACTTTAACTTTAAAAATATTGCATAAAATTAAAAAAAAATTTGGAGCAATTTAAAATTAAATACAAAATTATTGCTTTAAAAATTTTTAAAAGTGCGCAAGATATGTAATTAAAGTAGTTCTTTTATATTGCGCATGCGCGGTAAAATCTTCATTTCGTCGAGAATAGTATCAATATGCAGATGTAGGACAAATCCTAAGGCTTTTCATTTTATTTAACCTATTGCAACAATATGTTCTTTTTAAATAACTAATTGACATGTTTGTTAAGTTATATATTAAATTAGGCTTTTGATTAATATATTGTATTTCGCTCAATATGTCTTGTACTCTGTGTAGTCCAGAGAAATATAATATGTAAAAATTATTAAAACTTTAAATGTAGATAATAACAAACAAATAAAAGTTATAAGATCTTGTTTAGTATAGCTTTATGAAACATTTTACGCTAAGTAACATTAAAGGATTACTAATATTAATACATTTATATATTTTTTTAAATATGCTTTTGACACCTATCTTAACTTAATAAAACATGCGAAAAGTAGAAAAACAACCTGTGCCTATTTTCTGTCGAAAGTCATGTGATCAATCCCCTTTTAATTAATTAAAGATTAATATAATAGAGTGATTTTTATTTTTAAGATAAAACATTTTCTTGGAAATTAAGAAGAAAGAAAATAAGAATATTTGAAATTTGAAAAAAATACGTTTATAATAATTTAATATTTTTTCATATTTTTTCATATTTTTTTTAATAAACTTCCAAATACAAGAAGAAATATAAGTATTTAAAAAGCTTGAGACACTTGTAGTTTTCGAAAAATTGCTGGTATGGAATTTAATGAGCTATAGTACCTAGAAAAAATTTGCGTTTAATGATTAAGGTGCTAATTATTTTTCTAGAAAATATCTAATCATGTAGCACTTTTACAAAGTACATTTACTATCAAAATACATTTACAGTACTTACCATGGCATACTACTATTTTAGACAAATAGTAATACGCCATGATGCATATTTTACATTTTAAAATGCATTTTTTTGTCAATAGAAATTTAAAAATTTATAATGAAATTAATAAAAATGAAATTAATAAAACTTAAAAATTTAAATAAATTGTTTAAATTTTTTTTAAGGAAGTTACGTTTATTACAAATTATAATACACTGCTTCGAGTAAATTGCGTCCAGAGTTTAAAAGGGGAAAATATATGCATGTTTTTAATAAAAGTTTTATGAATTGGTAACGTATACAAAATTTTAAATCCGCAGAATCTTTCATATTTACCCTCAAATCATTGCGCTGGTATGGAAATTATATGAATTTTTCTGATATATTAAACTAATTTTTGGCATAGGTATTACATTTTTAAACTGATAAATTTACATGCACGGAGAAAAAAAATCTGGTAAAATTTCAATACTGTACGTTAATAACATTTCTTATAAATATATACGGTGTTTAAACTATTCCTTTACGAATTTTTCCGCACATATGGTAACGGTTTACTGGAAATATTGGTTTTCAGAATTATAATTCTCATTACCACACATTTATTAAGAAATTCAAAACTCAAAAGTGTTTTTAACTGAATAAATGAATTCAGTTAAAGCCTGCTTTAAGGAATCAATATAAAATTATGAAATTTATCATATTTTCTAAATATAATTACGTTTTATAAAACCATGTAAATTTTACAAAAATAATTACCAAAGCCCTTCGGTAAAAGTTATCGAACTTTTTGGTGTTCCCATAGAGCCTGAAATTCAGTTAATTTTACCATATTTGACACTTTTAATCATATTTCCTTTGTGTAAGTTTGAATTGCCAGGCTTTAGAATTTTATAGTTCAAACTTTCGCCATGACAGCTAAAATTTGCTAGCAAGTTCCATGAAGTATTTTACTACATGCTTCTAAAACAATTCATTATTATTACATGAATAATGGTTTTTATATATTAATTTAATTCTCTAATTAATAATGAATAAGCAAGATAGCAGTCAAACCGAGTATTTAATTAGAATTCTGAAAATATGTCTTCCTAAAACAAAATCTTAGCTTTAACAGCAATGGCAGCTTGTGTTTGTAACAAGCTTTATGGAACAAAGATTTCTTTTCTACGTCTTTCCAGGCGGTAAGACAGTATAGATTGATGACCATAACAGTAGGTTATTGTCCGGGTAGGGGCCATTTATCGTGATATATGATTGTTGAAAGGATTCTGTTCTATTTGTTCATGGGGGAACATTGTTTTTATTCCAGCAGATAATTCTAAGCCCAAAAAAGAAATTTTACTCTTTTTTTATCTATACGTATGATTTTGCTCGACTACGTCTTTCGTGTGACTTCCTTCGGAGCAAAATTGATATTTTTACGCTGATAGGCAAGTTATTGGATGGGAAATTGTTGGAAAATCAACTGATATATGTTTTGTTTCTTTACTTGTTTGATACCCATATAAGGAACATTAATATATGGTATGTTTCTTTCATATGGTATTAATATGAACAGGAGTACTGCCCATATGCTTTGATGCATGCAATTGGGATCTATATTTCTATATTTACTCAAAATATCTCTATATTTTATATATTTCTATCTTTATCTATTTATTCTTTTGTATTTTTTTTACTGATTAAGATATCATGCAGGTGTATATTTATGTATTTGATAGATAAAATAAAGTTCACGGTTTCAAATTATTTTATAAGTATAAAGTAACATGAACTATGAAAAGTAATCCTCCACCCACACTGTAAAAAGTTACGGATCAAATTACTTTTTACTATAAAAGCCATTTTCACCGGAACAGGTTGCGGAACAAAAAAAATCGAATTTATCGTACTTTTTAGAGCAATAATTACCGTAAAACCCCTGAATCATTATCTTTAAATCAATATTAAAGCAAAAAATACGGCATCTTATTTTACGGCAAATATGGATTTTACGGGTGATGTATCGGAAATTCTGGTACATTATACCGTATTTTGATCCGGAATTGTTAAAGGCGCAACAGAAAATACGAGGTTTATAGTAACAGAAGGTTTTAATATAAAAGTATGAAACACGTTGTTTTCAGAAAACTTTTAAAATCGTATTTCTCCTATTTTATTGTTTATTTTAAGAGCGCTGTGTCTCTTTCATTTATGTCGGGAGGATATAGTGTTGTCACAAATTTTTTCACGTGTGAGTAATTACGTAAACAATTATTTGTTTTCCGAAAAATTCCACATTATTACAATCAGAACCTTCTTTGTTATGCATATACTTAACACTTAAACTAGTGTTTCACAAAATGCTTAAAAGTGTACCACATATCTTTTACCGTGTTGTACCACATACAGTGAAAGGTTGCAAAATTACAAACTGTACTTTTTGTTTAAAACTAAAACTACTATATATCTTTAGCTTATGACGTAAATATTCTGCACATGATTTGAATCAATGCTTAATTAAAAACTCCTTTCCTCAAAAAGATACAACTCGACATAATTCAGGCTCTGAAATATAGGCGTTGATTTTCCATACTTGCCAAACGTGAATGAGAAGAGGCAAAATTGATTTGAAATATAAAATGTACGGTTGCTAGCAAAAATGGAAAAATGAAGGCGAATTCAAACTAGAAAACCTACAGTAGCCGAAAGAGAAAAAATATGATGTTGTTGTCGTTGTTAATTTACGTCGCGCTAGAGCTGCTCAATGGGCTATTTGCGACGGTCTGGGAAACATCCCGGAGGATGATCCGAAGACATGCCATCACAATTTTGATCCTCTGCGGAGGGGATGGCACCCCCGCTTCGGTAGCCCGACGACCTGCGCGCGAAGTCGAGCACTTTACGGTAGCACAGTTTAACAAGGACCAATACCGCACACACTCGGTCCCTACACTCAGACTGATTCAAGTGGTCACCCACCCACACACTGACCGTAGCCAGTGATGCTTGACTTCGGTGATCTGCTGGGAACCGTGTCTTAACGATCAGTCCACTGCGGTACGAAAAAAGATGAAAACTGGAAGAAAGAAAAACCCCAATGGCCGAGAGGGGCAAATCTTGATAAAAAGCATTTCCAAGCGTTATTTTACTCCGATTGTCGACCACTGTTTTCGCATTCTGCACTATTTCTGCCATTTTGTCTTTAAATTTTTCTCTCTCGGCTTCTGTGGTTTTTCTAGTTATGTTTCTCATAATTGTTTTTAAATTTTTCGTTGGCAACTTTGCACTTATATTCAAAATCTTTTTTATTTCTTCCAATTCACGTACAAATCTTGAAAATGAGTTCCTATTTTTGAGCTCTTGAAGCATGTTGACTGTTATTTGTAATTTTCATATCTTTGAAGGGAATGAAGTTTTTAACTAAGCAATAATGAACCGCTTCAGCTTCTTGGGATAATTTAGTTAAGAGGGGATCATTATAAGCATATTTTTTGATGAATCAAATTTGATCCCAAACTGAGTTATGTTTTTCGTAGTAATTTAGTTTACTATATTAATTTAATATTAGAGCTTTCTTTGTAGTAAACTATAACTTTAACCAGTAGAAAAATTAAATTGCTCACGTAGTCTCTTTCATAACTCTATGACCCTAAAAAATAAATACTTTTGAAAGATTCCATTTAAAGTGTAATTTTGTTACCGGTAAATATGTTTCACTTTTATCGAAGAGACATATTTTTTCTAGTACATTTCGCAACTAGTTTAAGTAATAGTTCTTATAATTTCTCTCAGGTTTCGAACAAGAGAGCAAAAGTTACAGAGGATGCGCCAAGCTAAAATTAAGTTCAAACATAAGTGACATGTGCGTGGAAAGTAATGGGTAGGGAACGGTCGGTAATGTACACAGTAACAACATTAATTTGGCAGAGACTGAAGCTACCCACCTTCCAACTTCTTGTAATTCACTTTTGTCCTGCACATTCCCGCAAATTCTATAAATTTCTTTTTTGTTCTTTCTTAAAGCGCCAATGTATTTCTCGCCAAAGGAAGCACTTTTGTTGTTTAACTTATTTTAGATATATTGCATGATTTCTGACATGGTGCGTTACTTTTATTGCACATGATTACGATAATGAATATATTTAACAAGAAATTTAATGATGTACAAAATTACGCTTTGTAAAGTATTAATATTATGTAATAATAATAGAGATCTTTAATTCTACCAACCCTATTCAATCCAAAATAAACTAATATTAAAAAAGACCATTATAAAAAAAGTGTAAGCGTTTTAAATTACAGATGTAAGGTTTTGCATCATACTTTTACAATATTAACCTTTATAAAAGAATTTATATAGTGTGTAGCACGTATTCAATAAAATGATATAGCTTGTTAATAAATCGGTAGTACATTATTAGATATGAATCAATAAATCTATCGTCTTTGATGGGCCAAATGTTAACATTGAAGACTACTTTTTTTCAAATGGTATAATAATTAAATTAGCAACAAGGTACTGTTAAATTCATAAAATGCATTAGACTACGATCGTTCGCACATCTATTCCGATCTTATAATACAAACCTAGTGAAAAAGCTCACTTTTACCATTATTAGATATGAATCAATACCATTATTAGATATGAATCAATTCCATTATAAGATATGAATCAATACAGAGATGGCAACTTGCTCCGGACAGCAAATATATATTATAAATTGGTAGTTTATCAATTGTGATTCGTGGTTTAATAAATTCAATTTAGTAGACTTTTATCCACCACTATTTCTAAATAATTCGTAGTCTTATATAATTCACCACTTTATGGTACTTAAGTCATGCTATACCTATTAAACAGCAAGCAGAAGTAGTCAAATATTTTCAAAATTTAATTTGTAGTTATTTACAGCTTTATTAATTATTTTGGTATGTCTGGAGCAGTTGGCATCTCTGTCAATACCATTATTAAATAGGAATCAATACCATTATTAGATGTGAATCAATT
The DNA here is from genome assembly GCF_043381705.1 of Parasteatoda tepidariorum. Classification (NCBI taxonomy): domain Eukaryota; kingdom Metazoa; phylum Arthropoda; class Arachnida; order Araneae; family Theridiidae; genus Parasteatoda; species Parasteatoda tepidariorum. Next base: position 36,503,539 of record NC_092215.1, read on the forward strand.
TCATTATTAGATATGAATCAATTCCATTATTAGATATGAATCAAATCCATAATTAGATATGAATCAATTCCATTATTAGATATGAATCAATTCCATTATTAGATATGAATCAATAAATATATCGTCTTTGATGGGCCAAATATTAACATTGAGGACGTGTTTTCTTCAAATGGTATAATAATTAAATTAGCGACATTATATTGTTAAATTCATAAAATGCATTAGACTACGATTGTTCGCACATCTATTCCGATCTTATAATACAAAAATAGTAAAAAATCTAGCTTTTACCATTATTAGATATGAATCAATACCATTATTAGATATGAATCAGTACCATTATTAGATATGAATCAATTCCATTATTAGATATGAATCAATTCCCTTATTAGATATGAATCAATAAATATATCGTCTTTGATGGGCCAAATATTAACATTAAAGGTGCATTTTTTTTCAAATGGTATAGTAATTAAATAGGCAACATGATATTGTTCGCACATCTATTGCAATCTTATAATACAAACCGATTAAAAAAGCTCACTTTTACTAATCTCATGGGAAACAGAAAACGAGTAAACGGCTTGATTCGGTGAGGAAGGACATTCATATAATAAATCAGGAAAATTGGAAGAGCCTTGCTGCAGATAGGTCCAGACGGCAAAGGCTATGTTACAGGCTGTAGTGCTTTGAAGGAGGAATATGAGGAGAAGTCAAGTAGGAGAATGATCCGATGCTAGCATGTTATTATAGAAAAACTATTAATATAAAGGAAAAGGGGAACTATAATGGAGACTGTAAATGGTTGATTTTTTTCAAATTTCACTATCTTTCTTCATCTTTATTGCTTTTTTTAAAAAAGCAAGATAAATTTCTGAGCCTTTAAGTAGTGTTGTGAGACATTTATTTTATTAATAATGAATTATCAAGTAATTTTATATTTACTTTTTAGTTCTCTTTTCGCACAGTGCTCTAATAATAAAATAAAGCAGCATGTGTATAAACTCTGTATAATAAAATAAAACAGTATCTGAACAACATTCCACAAAATTTGATGACCGTAAGTATCAAAATAGATTATCTATTTCTATAGTCTATTCTATATTCTATAATCTATTACATATTCTATAATATATTTTCGTAACGACTAAATCAACTTACTAATTGCCATCGTACGTGCCATGCTATATACCGATAGCGCCATTCAAAAATTATCAAAAATATATTCATTCAGGCAATGGGCAGATTTGTAGTATAGACTTGGTGCCTTCAGTACAATATCCATAAGAGACACAGCCATACTTTCATATTTAAGAATGGAATTCATTTTTGGAATATTTACGCAACGTTAACTTTATATTTAAAAATAAAATGCAAGAAATACGTTGTAGCACTTTGTTTAGACATAAAGAAAAATTAAACTTTTAACAATAAAATCAATGAACTTCTAGCAAAAATTCCGAATGCACTAAATTTAAAAATCGTTTAAGATACAAATGTAACTAGACCATTTATCCATTATCCATGTTATTTTATAAAATAATATTGCCGCCGTAGGGGTCATTATGTTCGTTTTTTGCCATTATTTTTGAAAAAAAAACGTGAGCATCAAAGCTTGTATTTTTGACTTTTCCTAAATTATTTCTAAATATACAATATCAAAAATTCATGCTGTTGTTTTGATTAGTAAAATACATAACTATGGCTTACCTTAAATAGCCAAAAGGAGACATTTTGACCCCTATAAGAAAAACTTTTATTTTTAAAGTTTTATTTTAAGGTTTTATTATTTTTATTTTATAATTTTTTTCAAGTCTGTTTTTCATTTTGTAGGACTGCATATATTATGAAGATGAATTGTAGGAAAGAAATTATGGTCCACTGTGTTAAAAATGTGTTATATGGTCCACCGAGTTAAAACCTTATTTTGCACGCGCAACTGTTTTCGGGAAATGATATTTTACCTTAGATTCGATTACCAAAGTAGCTTAGTTTACTAAGCTACACCGTTTCTATTAAATTATAATTCCTTTATTAGGTCTAAAAAGAAACATGTATAGGTTGATTATAAGAGGTTATGTTTATTATAATCTTATAACATCTATCTAATAAGACAAGACAGTATTTTTGGGAAACAGTTCTTTTAATGTAAATAATAATGAAAATTAATTGTATGACGTTCAAGCCCCGTAACTTTGATTTCTATTATTAAAATATATAAAGTACAAAAAAGATTAAAAAGTAGATATAAAATAAAAAATGTTTTTTTGAATGGCTATTTTTATTTGTGTAAGTTGAAAACTGGCAAGTGAATTACGACCTGGGAAAAGTATAGTGCTTTAGTTATGGAACCACATTTAATCTCCAGACGCAGAGGAATGATTCTTTTTTTGCTTCGGTAAAACTTGCATACGATTTTTTTTTCTTTTAAAACAGAAAAAAACATCCCCCTAGTTTCAGTGCCACCTCTTCACCATCTTTCGCACTGCAAAATGTAAACTATATACCGATTATATATGGGCAAAAGAAAAGGAATACTATTATTCTGAATAGTATTCATGCAAATGTGGTTGCAGACGATAGCACAGTATAGAAGCCAAGCACAGTCACTTACTAAAATAGTACGATATGTGACGTAAGCTAAGCAGACTTGATACTAAGGAATTATTCAACAAGAGGTGAAGCTTGCAGGTGCCTTGCCTTTTCTTTACAATTTTTGTAATGTTTCTGTCCTCAATGTTTGAATCCTTTGACACCTCAATTACTCATTATGATTCATTCTCGTGTTTGTTAAAGAACTACAAATTAGCTCTTTGCGCATCAAATACCTCCTAAATGATAAAATTAAGTTCCTAGGGTATAAGAAACGTGCCTTTTAACATGGCAAGGTGTAAAGTAAAACAAATACAAGTTATGAGAAACGGTATGAAATAATTAATTTATGGCTCGTTGTCACTTTCACGTCGCGTGGATAGACTGTATACGCCTACGCTAATGCATCACGAGTGCTGAAACTTAACGCTTTAAAAGTTGTTTGCTAATGAATATTATTTATATCCATGTGGTTTGATTATTTTCGTATTATTTGCGAACGAATAATCCGACTTAAAATATTACATAATGATGTAATATTGTCATTACGATAATAAACAAAACTAAAAAAAATCCAATCCCTGAAAAGTCGTACTTATTGTTTTCGAAAAATCATTTACTTTGAAATAACATAAATTTCTTATGAGGGTCAAATTGGCCCCAAATGGTGGTTTTATGCAAGTACAATATCCGGATGGTCTAGTGTTAAAATGTAGATAATCAGAATATAAATGAGCTCATTTCTGAAATTATGTTGAATTAATAACTTTAATTATTTATTAATTACTTTTTTTTCATTGAACATCATCAAATAAGCACAAAACCTACGAATAAATAAATACTGAAACCAAATAATTCATTTATTTAAATAACTTCAATAAGAAATATAATTAACGCACATTCTAAACAAAACTTTTTCTTCAATTTTTTTTTTATTCATTTACTTTTTTGTTACAATTATAATTGAGGCTTACTCTTTACACCAAATAACGTGCCAAAGAAGTCACTAGAAAAAATTTTAATTAACTTATAATTTATTTATAAATTTATTTTTCATTACGATTCAAGAAAGATAGCTTAGCATTTTTTTAAAGAAAAAATATTGTATTGGAATTTTATTAATGCAAAATTTAGGCTTAAGCTTTTTTTATAATATCAAACCGTGTTTTATTTTTATTATTTTTTAAAATATACAGCTCCATCAAAATCAAAATTGACCTTTGTTTTCAATGCCCGTATATTTTACTAAATAATAAACTTTCAAAATGGCTCACAGATTGCGGCTGTAGGTTCAATCCCCGCAAGACAATCCCTCTATCAAGAAATTAAAAAAAATATATACGTCAGAATAGTTTTCGGCAATTAAAGATAAAGAGGCCTGGTCGCTCAGGGGATAGAGCATTCATCTTCCAATACGGTGAACCGGGTTCGAAAACCAGCTATGACTAGTTGTTTGGAATTCTGCATCCGGCTTGCACTGACCACAGGGCTGACGCAAAATATCCTCAGTGGTGAACGAATCATGGGCTAGAGTCCCCTTGCCACCAGGCTAACCATGGGAGGCTTTTGTAGTTTTCCTCTCTATGTAACGCATACGCAGGTTAGTCTCCTCAAAAAGTCTTCCACGAAGGCAAATTTCTTCCAATACTTAGCCCAGGAGTTTCCTTGTCTTCTGGATTGGGTACAAAATTACGAGGCTATGGGAGTTGAACATAGGTAGCCTTAAATGAAAAATTGGATCGGCTGTTCAACGACGGTTATAAAATTATCTTTTCAAGGGATCTTTCGAAGAATCTTTTTCGAAGCTGTATGCATTCAAACATATTTGCCGAATTGAAAGTGTGAGAAATAATAACGAATTTTAATAAAATCAAAACAATTAGCAATCATGTAACAGTTTTTATATTCTATGAAAAGTTACAAGACTGATATAAAGGGAATTTATTATTTGGGTGAAAAATAGATAGCACCCCGATTTTATTAATGGTATTTATTTATTGAAAAAAGGATTAAGTAAGATAATAATTTAGTTTTTATATGTTAATAAATATGTCGTGCATATTTTTGCAAGACAGTTCAGATATATCAACAACACACATTTTTTTTTCTTACCCTTGTAATTTATGTACTGAATAAACTGTTTATGAAGTAAATATATTGCTGTGTAATATCTTCCAGAGTTTATTAATAAATTAATTCATTTATAAATTAATGAATCTCATGGCAGGAGTAATGAACTGCAACATAGACGGTGCTTATTTGTTCCAGGAGAAACGATTAATAAGATTCTCCATTTGTTGGAGGAAACAAATTAGAGCTGTGAATATACGATGCAAGTAAAATGTAATATTGATCAATTCTCAATGAGAAATCACACTTAGAGCTCCATTGACTTTGAATCTTTGCTCTATCTTCTAATATTAAACTTAAGTCTCATGATTAATGACTTGTATAATAAATGAGTCAAATCATGAGCAGGTTCCAGATGGCTTACTGCTCAAAATACCAATTTACCATTTTCGACCACATTCTGTCAACAGGCAAATATTTCATTTTATGCTTTGAATTTCAAGACGTTTTCAATGATTGCGCATAATTAAATAACATATATAATTCTGTAGGCATATATAATTCTAATCTTACAACTTACTATGAAAACTTAAGAATACGTAACTTAATATAAAGTTCATGTATATTCTAAAACCAAAAAATACTGTAGTAAACTATAAACTGCTATAAGTAATTGTTGTAGTGCTGTATAATCTATATAGTAGAGCAACTAATATATGCTGATCATTGCGAATCGTGATTTAATAAATTTAACTGAATTGCATAAATTATATTATGATAAGATAGCCTATATAAATATTTAATGATTAATTTTAAGTCTAGACAAAATATGACAAATGTAATTTTCATGTGAATTACTTAAGTTAATACAATGTGTAAGTTATACATAATGTAGTTACTGGAAGTGTATAAGTTACTAATTATTGCGGCACTCTATTTCTGCATTTTAAGTATGCATGGGAGCAAATTTAATAAATGTAAGATTATTGTGATTAAGTTTCCAATGCTATCTTATTTAACCTATGTTGAAGATAAGATTACATACTTTAGATTTTTTAGAGTTATGAAACTATATATGAATTGCAAATTAATGAAATGTTACTAGTTAAAAAAGTTTAAATTTTTGTAAGTGATAAGATAAATTACTTTAGAATTATACTAGTTTTAATATTTTGAATGGTACTAGTTCTTATAATCTCCATTATTACAATATGATACAAGTTGTAATTATTAGTGTTATAAACGTCTTTACTTAAGGAAGCATCATGTTTTACTCATTTGTGTTATTGTCTTTAGTATTATATACTGCGGAAATGCCGGTTTTTTAAATATTTGGTACTTTGAAAAGAGGAAAGCTGAACTTAAAATTTTTGAAAACAAAAATTTTGGAATGAGCTTAAAATTATTATTACCAAAATCTATTTATATATTTAAAACGAAAAGTGCGTGATGAATAATACACGAAAATCTCCTATATTAGTATGTAACAAACACATAATCTTTTTGGTCTGACATTCATATTTTTAAGGGAATCTGAATTGAGGCCACAATTACCGTTAGTAATCTAATTACTTACAAAAAATGGAAAAAAATTTCTCAAATGTAAATTGCAGTCTTGTTTCCAAGTCATTTTTTCAAAATAATTACTTATTAAAAATTTTGAAGTACACAAAACAAACTTGATTCATGGATTAATAATCACTCTAGGCCCCTCTCGTTTTTTGTTGTTCGGCAATTCAAAAAATAATCTATTAAAAATAAATATTGAAAATTTCTGATTTTTTTCTAATTTGATCCAATTTAAGTGCCTATTTAATCATACACATGTTTACGTAATGGAAACGTATAAGTAGAACCTTTTACCAAGAATGACGGAAAGATTGGCCCCAATATTCTGATAGATACCCCATAACCCCAAGTAGGTGTGGATATAAAGAATTCTTTGGGAGGCAAGAGCTACCCTACTTTCATTAAAAAATCGAAATGATTTAAAAATATCTATAACTTTTATTTACAGAGGAAGAAAACTCAATTATATAAAAAACTAATGTATGAGTGCTGCTGAAAAGTCAGTCTTTCATTTAATTAAACAGTTTCGTTTACGAAATTGAGGAAAATGCCATAAGAATTTTAATGAGTGAGTGCCTAATATATTTTTATTTAATTAATTATGATTTTATTTCAAGATTTTGGATGACTAATTGATTTACATCAATCTGGGAAGACCAGCACTGAACCCTCTAGAATCTCTAGTTGCACAGCAATACTTAGTCTTTCTGTCCAGAGAAAAAAATCTGGTGAAATAACCGTACTGTATGGTAATGACATTTCTGGTAAAACAAAACGTATTTCTGATAAATAAATCCAGAATATACAGTATTTAAACCAGTCGCTTGGTAATTTTTTCGTTTGTATCGTAACGATTTACCGGATTTTCTGGTTTTCAAAATAATAGCTGTTATATCATTATAAAGTTACCAGACTTTACCACACTTACCAAATTTTGCCACACATTACAAAGCCATATTTCATTGTTAACGTTACTGAAGTACTTCGGTGAAAATTACCAAGCATTTCAGGACTCTCGCACACCCGGCAACATGGTAAATGTTACCATATTCTAATAGTCTAAACCGTTACTTTGTTTCAGTGTACCATTGAGATAGTTTAAGAACGAGAAAGTTCCGTGAAAAACATTTAAAAACCTTATTTGTTTTTTCATACACAATTTCCAAAAAGCTTTAACTAATTTCATTTGGCAAAAGTGAATTATTCAACTGAAACGTGTTTCTTTTTCTAATTATAGGCAAAAATAAAATTCACATAAATTATTCAAAACTTTTACGTGATTTAAATTGAATACATCCTTAAATTAAGTTAAAAGCCAGCCATTAAGAACTCACATTATAATTTAAATATATTAGATATATAAAATAAAAAGAAAGATATTTCTGCCCAAGGTACATAGTGGTAAAATTACGGTAGAAAGTGTAGTCAAGATCACGTACGCCTATCTTCAATCGGTAAACCTCAAAGCTGGGCAAAATTTATGAATTGTTTATTTTTTTGAGATTTCCCATAAATACGCTATGGGGAATAAGCAGCTAAATATAATTCTTTAGGGATTTCTTTCTGGAACGTGATAAAACACTGTATATCAATCTTTAAGAAATAAAGAAAGTTTTTCCAAATATCACTTACCGATGCTTTGAAAAAAAGAATGAAAATGAAAATCTATCAAAAAGTAATATTTATGATAATTTATATGTTATGCAAGACTGTTTTTTCCTCTATTACATAAAAATCCTAATTAGAATTGTCATTAGATCTTCATTAGATTTTACATTATATTTATTTGATAGCTTTTTAATTTATCACGTTATAAAGTATTAGAAAAAAGCAAATAAATTAGAATGATCTTTAGTTTTTATGTTGTAAATTAATTTGATGTTTTTTTTAGTTTATGTTAATAATAATCTAAAAAACCTAAATTAGAATTTGTTTTGGGTTTATATTTTATTATTATAGATAATTTAATGTTAATGACATTGCGGAGAAAAAATAAATTAATATCGTCATTCATTTTCATATAATGCATTCATTTAATATATTTTTTTAGATTATTATTATAGTTGTTGCATTCTTAATAACTGCTTATCATTGTTTCAGACTCTACAGCAATTATAATATTTTTATTTTCCCTTATGCAATAAAAACTAATGAAGCAGCCAGCTTACAAAAAAATAAGATATGCATGAATAAATTCGATATATTTGTCATTACTTGGTTGTTTAAATTTCCCTATAACAAGATATTAAATTTAAATTTTTTTTTTAATTTCTATAATATCTTGCATAAGCGTAACTTTTCTTATATTTATTTTATGTATGAATATTTACTTAAACAATAATAAACAAGAGAAGCATGGTCGATAACTAGCGAATTAAAGACATAAGCGTTTTTTTAAGCATGTTGTGTTTTTTTACAAACCCATTATGAGAGAAAATTGAATTTTTAAGTTACGTAATTTCATGATTTAAATAGTGGTAAAAAATACTGAATTAAGACATTATAATTATGGTAAAGATTTCAACAATAATTGTTTTTTTTTAAAGTGTGAAATTCTAAAGTGAGAACCAATTCTTTTTAGATAACCGTTTTGTTTATTTCCAACTATGGTTTTGAGTGTTATGGATTTTTTGTACTCCAATTACGTTAAGCACTTTGTTGTGTAATCATATTTATTTCTCTTCCACTAGAATTCTTATTTTTCATTGACAAATTTTTTTTAAGATTAATTTTGAGAAATGTTGTTTTACTTTATATGCTGGCCTTTATGAGCTATTGTTACAGCATAATTTTACTTATTTTTTTCTTTTTTTTTAATATATTGCAATATTTTTTTTTTTGAAAAATGGTGAAAGTATTTAAAAAATAAGTAGTGCTTAATTAAAAATTATCATAATATTTCAAACCTAAATGTACCTAATTTGGAATAAAATTGCGATAACTAACCCTTTTTTATTCATTTAGAAATATCATTTTGAAAAATTGTCGATAGATATTGAATGCATTCAATTACCATAAAAAATGTTACTTATAAATCATTTTCTTTTCCTTTTTAGTCTGAAGTGAATTCCGGGCAGACTAATTTTTATTCTATACAATATTATTTTTACTTCACTCAAGCATAGAATATTTTTTCTACTGAAATATGTTTATTGCGTTTGCTCTGAAGAATGAACATATTAAGCTGAAAAGAATCGTTTTTTTTTTCATGCAAAAACTGTGATATTACGAGATAGAAGCAAATTTATCAATGAAGTTTATCAAATAAACGGAATATAAAATTTGCAATCGTTTTTATGATTTCAAAGCAGTTGCTAATTTTGGCTCAGAAATTCAAAAATTTCGAAATTTCCAGTTGATTTTGATATTTAAGAATTTTTTCGTAAATGTCATTTTATTACTTTTGTGAGAAAAATTTACAAAATAGAAAAATATATTTACACTGTAAACAGTTAAATAACAATTTATTTAAGTGTTATTTTGCCATATTGAAAAAGCAGTCAAGTAACCATAAATAAGATGGTAATCAAACTGTTAACTGTGAAAAAACCGTTTATTAACTGCTTTAACCTAATATGCTTAAACAACCAGAGTTTTATCGAATTCGAGAAGGAATTCAGTTCCTAATGCCTGAGTACATAGTATAACTGGGGTTCGATTCCCATAATTGACACCATAATATTCCCTCTATTCCTTTCAACAGTTAAGAGTTTCCATTGTCTAATTTGTGTTCTGCGCTCTCAAATGCCATTATCAAACGAAAATCCTAGCTACTATGTCAAGTTAAATCTATTTTGCTAGGTTTTGAAGCCATGCTAGTAGTAAATGGTTATAAAACTATTTAGTTTTGTATTGAAGGTTTTATAAAAAATACAAGTTGTAAACGGTTTCAAAACCGTAAATGTAAAAAATGTTCTTTACCTTAAAATTTATGGTTAATCTTAATAATACCGTTAATACGTTTACAGACTGTTGGCGGTTATTTTATCATAACTTTAGAATGAAAATTCTAACAGTACAGCTCCAACATACTTTACTGTGTCATTATGTTTAGGTCAGAATTAATGTTCAGATAAACTGTTTTACTTGCAGTGTTATTTAAATACGTCTTTTTACAATTTTCGATATTTTTATATATAACTTAACTTACTTACTGTCAGCACTACTAAGCACACTATTTTTAACAATAATTTCGAAATTGATTGAAATATAAATGATCCTAATAAGAGAGATTTAATGAAACAATTTCTTCTTATTTTACGTAAATGAAATTTCAATTAAATTTAAAAAAAATAATTGACATTCTAAAACTACTAAGCCAAATACAAACATTTATAATATTACAGAAAATGAAATTAGAAACATACACATTTTCTAATATTTGAAGAAATATATAAAATTAAATCAGAATTGGAAATCCATTAACTTACCACTCCTTTATCTTGAAAAATGAAGAAATAAAACCTCAGCCTCATTAATGTGGTTTATTCATTAAAAAAGAGTTGCAAATTTGTAATCAATTTTATGTTCTCAAGGCAGTTATTCAATTCAGGACAGAAATTCTAAAGTTTCAGAATTTTAAGTAAATTTTGATATTTCAGAGTGGTTTCATGTGTGGTTTTATTACTTTTGAGGGTAAAATTTCATGAAATGGAAAATTTTATTTAGTCCCAACAATCTTAACAGTATTATTAATGCATTTATGTATACATCAGACTTAATGTTCAGATTATTATTTTTTTTTTCTTGTTTATTTAAAAACATCTTTAAAACAATTTGTACTCTTTTTTAACATTATATTTATTTTAACAAGGTACTTATCTGCAAAGAAAGCATCAGCACTAAGTCTGAACGCATCATTTTTATTAACAACAATTTTAAAAAATGATAAAAATATGAATGATATTTATAAGATACATTTAATGACACAATTTAATTTTGTTTATCGTTAATGAAATTTCACCAAAATGAAGAAATATAAATCATTTAAACACTACAAGAGCAAATACAATTTTTTATAAAATATTAGAAAAGATATTAGAATATAAAACATAATATTTAACATTTTCTAATATTTAAAATAAAATTAGAATCTTTTGAGATCCATAAACTTACCACACTTGTTTCTCGAAAACTGTTGATCTTTAAATTACTATAACTTCCAAATCAAATTCCTTTCAATGGCAAAGAAATAAAAAAAAATCCAATTTCCTTTCGCCGTTATGGGAAGAAATGGTAATAAGGCACAGAGAAATAAATGGTCTCCAGTCATATGAGAGAGAAGTTTGACTTTAGATGGCTAGCAGCATCGATTATTCAAACGCTGGGTGAAAGTTATCGTTTCATTTAGACTTAGTTTTTCTTTAAAGATAATGCTATCCTTTTCAGCGTTGCTGCATATTTATTCAATTTCTTAAAGCACCGCTTTATTGAATAAAAAAAAACTAAACACTTGGTGTGAGGTGGCTTTTTATATAAGCTTAGATCTTCCTGTTTCCCGCCATACTTCACGTTTATTCATATTTTAGAAGAATTTGGCGATCAAGTCCTTTTTCGGTACTTCCATTCAGGGGTAATTGCCTTAAAATATTTGATTTTTTTGAAGACACTATCTGCGTAGTGTTTTTCTAGTTTAATTGTTGCATGCACAAATATCCTTGATTTCTGTTCAGCCGGCTTCTTTTGAGTTATCTCCATGGCGCATTTTAAACCTGTAAAGGACATATGATGTCAGTAAATATAATTAAACATTATTTTGGTTAAACATTCGAAACTATTGAAAATTCTGTTAAAATGTTGTAATTAAAAGAGCCAGTTTCTTTGTTTCAATGTATGCATTATTTTAACTTTCTTTATGCTGTTGTACTATACAATAAGTATAATAAATATCCTATACGTTGTTTTATTTTTAAAATAAATTAATTGAAAATTGAAAAAGGAAATTTTAGCGGGTCAAAAATGAAAGTATTTAGTAAATATTTTGAAGCTCTTAAGCTTTTGAAAACTTTATTTTCTCATAAGTGTTAGTAGGAGTTTTCACTATTATTTTTAAAAACATATTTAAAAATAAAAGTTGATGTATATTATTATTTAAAATATTTATAAAATAAAACAAAATGTGTCAGGTAATACCTTTATTAGAGTTTGACCTAGATAAAGAGCATAATGGAAGAGTCAGGTAAGTGACACTTTCAAGGGAATTTAGTAATAAGAGAGAATACCATGAAGTGGTTGCATCAATGTTGGTGAGCATTATAAAATAGCTCACTATCATGAAATGATTGAAAACTCTATTAAAATGTTGCAATGAAAGGAGCCAGTTTCGTTTTTTTTTAATGCATGCAATATTTTAACCTTCTTTATGCTGTTGTACTATACAAAAAGTATAATAAATCTCCTATAAGTTGTTTTACATAAAAATAGTAATTGAAAATTATAAAAAAATAATATAATTTTTAACCTCACAAAAAAACTAGTTTTTAATCATCAAAAATTGGTATATTTTGAAGCATTTAAGCACTTAGAAGCTTTATTTTCTTATAAGTGTTAGTAGGATTTCTTACTATTATTTTTAAAAACGCATTTAAAATTAAAAGTTGATGTTTTTTATTATTTAAAAAAAATTAGAAAATAATATAATATGTGTCGGGTAATATCTTTAATAGAGTTTGACAAATATAAAGAGCATAGTGAAAAAACCAGGTAAGTCACAGTTTTTAGGGCATTTACGAGCCAGAGAGTATACCATAAAATGTTTGCACCCATGTAAGTAAGTTTAATGCAATAAAATTATTTTTACTTTCACTTTATTCTTAACGTAACTAATCCACATTAGTTTTAATATTATTAGTTTGGAGTAAACTGTCATGATTTTAATACCAAAATTAGGTAGTGGGAAAAAAATGAAACATATAAATATTCTCCCCACTGCATTATAAATCTGCAATAAAATAGTTTGAACACCACTTTTTTCTTCTTACCCTGATAATAGCCACTTTGAAGATGTCACTTACCTGGTTCTTCCACTTAGTTCTCCACATCATTCAAAAATTGAAAATAGGGACTTGAAAAAATTATCATAAAAAATTAAGATTTTTAAATATTAATATCGTTTAAAGTTCAATGTAGGGTAAAAACAAACTCATGTCTTATATTGACTTCTGAATGAGGTGGAAGCTTATTTTGAAACTAATTTTAGGGCATTACGAAACTAATTGATGTCTCTATTTTTATGGGTAATAAGAAAATAAAAAAACTCATGATTTTTATGTACTACTTACGCTTAAACAACTTCATAATTAAAATATTTTTTTAACTAATGCAAAAGCAGTTTCAATTACTAATAGTGGCTTTAGACAACTTTAAATCTATTGATAAAATAAAGAAAAAAAACATACCAGTAGATAATTTCCTTTTATTTTGTAAAAACATCTTACTAAGCTTCTTATAAGTATAAAATAAACTATGTTGTTGAAACTAAAATCTTAGTTTTATTTAGAAAGATTCCATTGTTTGGATTTCTTCCAAAAAAGCATCGGGGAACATTTTAACAACTATTTTTTTTTTCTTCTAAGAAACGTTGTGAAAATGTAACAAAACTAATTATTATTTCATTTTAAAATCAGTGTTGTCGAATAAATGTTCAAAAAATAAAATTCATTTTGACTTTTTTCACATCGTATATTTTCATGTTATATTTTCAAAGAATGCAATGCCTTATAAATTGATATAGTTAAAAAATTAGAATAACACTACAAATAATATTTAAATAAAAATTGAATACGGGGGAAATGAGCACAAGTATAAATTTTTGACATGCTTTTTTTTCAGTGTAGGACTTTATTTCAATTTAAAACAGATAATTATTCACTTAGTTAAAACTTTTGAAATACTTAAAATCTAAAAGTTTTATCTTACGCTGCATACAGTACATTTCTCAATAAGTGAACACTGACTTTTTAGCAAGCAATTGCAAAGAAAAGGAATTGAATATGTAGTGACAGTGATTTCTCTTAATAATATAATTTTGACGAGTGATTTTTTAGAATTTTATTCAGATAAAAATGACAAAATATATCAAAACTTCGTGCAAATAGCCAAGTATTAATGGAAACCTCAAAAAAATTTTAATACAGTCGCGATAAAGCATTAATTACATTACTACCCAAGAAATGAAATATGACAATGTATTAATTCTAAATGCAAAATTGCCACATTATCTTTATTAATGTAAAAAAATAAGTTTTTTCTTCAAATGTTAAAAGAGTTTTGAAATTGACACTATATGACAACATTGCTATATTTAAATAAAGTTTCAGTTCATAAAAAAAAATCTAAAATACTTTTTTAACATTTCAGGGTAGAAAATCTTTAAGTTTTAAAGTAATCTGCAAGTATTAAAACAAACAAAATGTGCGAAGTATGCTGCTTAACTCACACAATTAAAAAAATAAATAAGTAGGATTTCATTGTTAATGCAAATGAATAAATGATAATAATTATATTTTCAAAGTTCTGCAAAAAAGAAATTAAGCCAAAGTTCTAATTTTAAGATCTTATATTTTAAAACTTTCTGCGATAAATGAATATTTGCTATTTTTGGAAATATAGTTAACTGATATTGATGATCAAAAATGCCAATTTTATTTCATGTTTATAGGTATTGAAAAAAGATAAAATAGTTATTTTAATCATGCTTCAACACTCAAAATAAATATTACATTTGTTCAAATAGTTAGACAAACTCTTTTAACAACTCTTTGAATTCAAACACAAGAAAATCTTTGATGCTGCTGATTATTTTGTTGCATTATTATGCTATAATAATTATATTCAATGATTACATTCTTCTTTACTTTTGGTAATTGTGAGTATTAAATAATTACGTTTATTAATCACAACGAATTCCTAATCAGATAATTATTAAGGTAAAAATAAATATTGATTTGGATAATCATTTAAGCAACGAGAGTATTATTTTGCTATGTAATCAAGCATATATTTAAATCTACAAGCATATTATGATGACAAATATTAAATTTGAGTTTACTCTTTGGAAAAGAAGATAGAGTATAATGCATTTTAAACATTATATATTTTAAATGACATATTTTTAATAATCTCATTTAAATATCTATTCAGCAAGCAACTATTACTTTAGAAGTAAAATATTTCTTTAATATCTCTTTAAAACCAATGATGCATACATATAAATGCATGTTTCGTCAGAGTACCGTGACTCTAATTAAAAAGGAAAGTTAATTAATTAATTAAATAGCAAACAAAACTATCTAAGTACATTAGAAAAATATTTTGCTTAATTTCAGAAATTAAAGCACCCTTATCAAAGAATAAGTAAGCGAGCATAGCCAATTATTGATTGAGAAACTCCAATACGTATTTGTAACTTACATCAGTTTAAATTGTAGCTTATAGTCTTACTGATACATCTTACAAATATTAAAGTTTAGGATGTTTTGGTTCATTGCAGCACTTTAATCAAATTAAAGAAAATGTGCACGGGATTATGGTTTAATACATACTAAAATTTCTTAGTGACAAAACAACAATATGAAACGAATTAGTTCAAATTTTAATATTTAAAAACTATAATATGCATCAGTATAATATGTCATTATAATATGTACCATTATAGTTATAAACTATGATAAGAGTATTATGTATTATATGAGTATTATCATGCGGAAACATGCATAAGATATTTGTTTCAATATTTATGATGAAATTTTCAATCCAGGAATTTGTGGTGAAGATGATGATTAAGACTAGATGAAGAAGAATCGGTCAATTTTGAGAAATAGTGCTTGAAAAAATATGTTGATGAAACCTTATAGGATAATATTATTATTATTATTATTCAACTATTATTGATATTATCCAATAACTATTATTATTATTATTCTTTTAATTATTCTATGACTCTAGATAAAGATATAATTTTGTAACATATCAAATTTGATAAATAATAAATTTCTTTTATTTTATTTTTGGTAGCTATTACTGAGCTCTATGAAAAAAAAAATTTATCAACGTTTTTAGTGCGCATATGAACTAATGAAACAATAAATTTTTAAAATGGACCAGCGGCTGTAATCGAAGGGCTTAACCCTCCTGCTGAAGGGCTAAAACCTCAGTCTCTCAAGATATCAAAATTACAAGTGTCATACATACGTTAGAATACTTTTTCACCGAGGAAAGTTAGGAATTCATGTATTGACTGTTAACTGCCTTAATTTATTGCCAAGACTTTTTTTCTTTGTCTTACGTACTGAAATGTATTGGCAGAAAAGAAAGTGTAAGATATATAAATGAATTTTAATAAAATTAAAACTTCTAGCATCCATGTAACTGTTTTCGAATTCTACGCTAATGTGTCAGGCAGATGTAGAAGGAATATCTAAAAATAGATTTTATTCTGCACTCAATTCAAGGTTGTGGTGTAAAACGATTACAGATCATTTATTGAGAAAAGAGTAAATAAATGTTAGGAAATAAATATTCTTAAATGTTAGAAAATATGTTATGCATGTTTTTGCAAAATATATGAATAAAATGCTACGCGTAAGTATAAGCTATGTCATGTGTATAATGCTACACTGTTAGAATTTCCTTTCTAAAATTATGGTTAAATAACCGACAGAAATCTATCCATGCGATTAATCTTTAAGTTTACAGTTAAGACAATTTTTTGCAATCACGGTTTAGAAACCGTTTATATCTAGTTTTATTTAACAAAACATAAATACAAAAATTCACCTAAATTCGAGCTATGCTTTTCGTTAGGTAATTGGCATTTGAGTTGGAAGTGCAAGACGCCTGAAACTCTCCATGTGTTGAAAGGGATGGAGAAAATAGTATTGAGCCATTGCCAGTTTTCAAACCACAGTTCTGTCTGTCATGAGAAAGACAGATTAACCCTCTCGGCTATAAAATATACAAACCTGCAAGGAACTAAGTGGTTTCATAAGTTAAGCTGAGTTGGTTCGATAAAATCTTATTTGCTTAATCGTATTAAGTCAAAGCAGTTAACAGTAGCTTTTCTCCACAGTTAACATCTTATACTATCTTATTGTGGCTGGGTGGCGCAGTTGTCGTCGACCTTCTGAGCCCAAGTCTGCGGGTTCGATCCCCGGCCCAGACATCGGATTTTCGGGATGCAGAATATCCTCAGCAGCCTTGTCGTATGATTATGCGGCATGTAAAAGATCCCTGGAGTGCGTTATTGGCTCTTGGCATTTCCGGCAAAATTAAATTCCTAGTGCACTTTAGCATCCAAATAGAATCCCGGTGCTGCCATCTAGTGTGGCAGAAACTAGACGTCCAATGGTATCTCACCTATTGTGGTGGTCCTGAAAGAGTGGATACCACCTCTGGAGAGCGCACTAGGTCTGCTCATCGGCAAGACCGATCGTGCAGCTCATTGGAAATAAAAACAAAATAAAAAATACTATCTTATTTATGGTTATTTGACTTTTTTGTTTCAGTATAGTAAAATAACAATTAAATAAATTGATGTTCAGGCATTCTTTTCTGAGAAATTTGTAATATTGTATGAATATAAACTATGATATGAGTATATTGAAAACTCGTTTAATATGTGTTTAAAAATGCTTCAAATATATTTCTTTTTGAGACATCAGGTGGCATTCACACTTAAGTCAGACAAATTGGTTTCGAATTTTCATCACTCAGTGAGTAATTTTGTTCGAGAGAAAAAAGAAGCAATAGAGTTTAGTGTCTGTTAGAAACTAGCACTGTTCAATCATTAAGATATCATTTATCAACAGCATGGTATCTCTCCTCACGAAATGCCGGTACATGTTCTACATGATTAATGATGTTTTCCAATAAATGTTGACAGGTTTTCTTTTTTTTATAAAATTCCTCGAAGAGTGATTTTCTATCCAAAGACAACAGCCTTTTGTGTATGTTTGTTCAACAACCATTTCGCGAACATTGTATTTTTTGAAATATAATAAAAACAAAACATGCTTCAAATTAATCTTAATTCTTAATTAATTTTGTTACCCAATTAAAAGATTATATGAGTAAACTCTAGATAATTAAATAAGTTCTCAATTGAATTTAATGAGATTGGTTGTAAAGCTGCAAATGATTCATGAATATATAATCAGTTTTTCTTATTTTAAATTTACCAAATTTGGTCAAAACTAATACGTATTTAATCACATCTCTCATTATTGTATTTAGGTTAAAAAAAGTTCGAAAATAAAACAGAAGATAATAAAATGATTATAAAAAGTTTTAGTATTCATTTTTTGGAATTTTTTTGAATAATAATAAATGAAAAACTGGCGAACAAGTGTCAAAAGTAGAGAGAAGTGGATTCGAATTCAAAGGAAGGCACTGGCCCACCCTGGGCTGTCTAGCCAGATATGATGATGATGAATAAATGAATAAATAAATAAATAAAAATAGTTGTCTTGGCATGAACTACAAAATGCAGATTTTCTTTTTTAATGTAAGCCATAGAAGAGGTTTTCTATCCCTATACAACAATTATGAATATTTTTACAACATCCATTTTGGAGAACATTGCATTATTTGAAACATAGTAAAACAAAACATGATTGATATTAATGTTAATTCTTATTTAATTTTATTACATAATTAAGATATTATTTATATTAAATTTAGATAACTAAATAAGTTTTCAATAGAATTTAATGAGATGGGTTGTAAAGCAATGAATGATTGATGAACATATAGTCAGTTTTCTTACCTTGAAATCCCAAATTTGAGCAATGCTAGGAAATACATAATTACTTCTGACATTATTACTTTTACTTTAAAAAAAGTTTGAAAACCAAACACTAGGTAATAAATTAATTGCAATAAGTTTTAGAATTAATTCTTTGGGATTTTTAACAAAAACATTTAAAATAGTTTTCTAGGCATAAACTACAAAATACAAGAATGATATCAAGACCACGCTTGAGAAATGTTATACAGTGTTTTAGTTTTAAAAGTGTTTTTGCTGGATTTAAATGACTATTTATATTTATGGTTTTTCTATACATATTCAAAATTTTCTGTGAAAAGGATGTAAATAAATAATGATGATTTTTCGATAATGTCAACGATATTGCAAATTAATAAATTTTTCGATGATTTCAACGGTGTTGTAAATTAATTAATTTTTCGATAATAGTTCTTCGATAATATCTTAATAAACTGTTTATAAAGCACTTTAGAATATTGCAAAAAAAATCAATTACGAACTTAGTTTAGAAAGAAAGCTTTTAAAAAATACGGCTTGTCTGTTTTTGTTCTAAGTACGTCTCCGGGCTATGCCACAGTAGAAAGACAATTGGGGAGATATTTTTTATGAATTTGAATAAAATTATTTTTTACTATTCAAACTAGTATTTTAATTAATATTTAAATTAATTTTATAATACATTTCAATCTTCTTTTATCCGCCACGTGTTAACAAAACTGTAGAATCATATTTCTCAGTTTTTAAATATCGTCGTGGAAATTTTTATAGGAATTTCACCGAAAAAGCACTGCAAATTACAAACTAAACGAAATTATTGATTTATTGGATACGCTAAGTAAAAAACAGATATTCTGTTAATAAATGTTTAACGCTTATTTTACATGTTACCATTTTTTTTCAGTTTTCTTTTATATATACATAAAATGTAGGATATATATTTTATCTTAGAATTTTAGCTTGAGCGTTTATTTAAAATTCTTCTTATTTCCTTCACTTTTTTACAACATGAAGAAGTGCTCTGAGCTAATGTGGGCTCACTTCATGAAATTAATTACCTTATTTAAAATAGTTATAAAAAATATTAAACAGTATACATAAATAAAAATTCAAAATCATAAATTAAAGATATGGAAATATAATAAGAACTTACCTTAATAACTTGAAAATTCTTCATAACTTCCGAGCTGGATCTGTCTGGTTCCATATACTTTTTTTTTTCATGTTGTAGAAAGTTATGTAGTTGTTCTAAGTATGTAGTTGTTCTCCAAATTGTTAAAAGAATTGATGTTATGCTTACCATAACTTAATATTGGATATTCTGATTTCACAGCGTTTTGTCCAAGAATTAATACGTAGTAAAAGAGTACATAATAAAATAAATTTTATATCACAGTTAGAGATACATGCAAACATTTTATAAGCTAAGGTAATGTTTCTTGATAAAAATTAATAAGTAGAATAATATTAATGAAACAAAAATGCATTTGAGTTTGTTAAACTTTATAATCATACTTAAATTCATATACATGGATAAGTTACTTAGATTAGCAAAGATAACAATAATTATCTGCAATAATTATTGCCACATAAAACAAAATTGATAAATAGAATAGATAAATAGATATTGCAAGTGAATGTATACTGCAACCTCTATACATAGTTGAAGTTTTCTCTGTCACATTCCTTTAAAAGCCCGTAAAAATGGAATAACGAAAATATTAAATCATAGATTAATTTCAGTCATACATTGTTGCACTTAATTTACATTATTGCATGGTAATACATGCATTATCACGTTTAAAGTGCTCTTAAACGAAAATAAATTTTTGTAATCCGTGAAACTTTAAATGCGAAAAATACATTAACTACTTTAAATGTAAATATTTAAGTTTATTTTCGAAAATTAATGAAATTTTTTTTTACAAAGGAAAACAAACGCTAATACGATGCGCAAAAAAATTACACAAAGTTTAAATTCATTAAAATAAAATTGAGCATTAATGTCAAATGTAATGATTCTCTAACTACTAAGGGTGATTATTTTTTTCTTCTATCAAAGCTCCCAAAATGTTGTTTAATTTATTAAAAACTGATAAATTACTTTATTTTATTTATTGCACCATAACTCAATGGTTATCGTAAATCGGGAAATCATTTTAAGGACCTTTAATCTGTGATTTACTGTATCGTTAATGTGTTTATAAACAATATTACTTCGTATTCCAAAAGTGCATGCAACTTTCCTTTAAGGTGTAGCAAATGCGTCATTAGTTTGTGAGAATATATTTGTATTTGCAGATATGTAAATTGCAACAGCTATATCTAATTATCTTCTCACAAAGTACAAAAGAAGTTTCATTAGAACGGGGGAGAGCCTCACTCTAAATTCACTTTTCAAAGCTTAACTAAGTGTGTAATCAGTTTTCAGAGTAGAAATCTTGTTTGAAATGCAAAGTATAACACGCCTATAGCTGATACAGGGATTCGTCATGAACTCGTCAATTACGCGCTACTGCTATATTCTGCTCTTTGCTTGCAATTATCATAACTAGAGAAATCGGATCAGAGTACCGGAAACAGGGTTTCTATTTTGTTTTGTAATCCCCTTATTTGGGATCAAGACAGCCCTTGAATTTAGTAATGAATGAGCTAATTACTCGTCTTAATCTTTGATTCTTTGTTCTCGTTGCATAGCTAATTGTTGAGTTGTTGAGAAAAATGTTCAGTCTTGAATTTGTTTCTCCAATATGCTGATAAGTTATCTAATGGTGCATTCTTAATTATAAGTTTGCATAGAGAACGATGTGATGTAATGTTTCCTTAGAATTGATTGATTTGAAAAGTTTTAATGGATACTTAATGTCCCTTTGCTTCAGAATGAATTAACGAAACAGATATTTTTCAATAAGCTATCCTAACATTAAGAATTATGGATAATCAATAAATTAATATCGATTTTTATACAGAAATAAGATATGTGAAGTGTTATACGTTTTTAATACTCTCATCTCGTTGTTTAATAAGTGATGACGTTCAAAATAAATGTAGTTTTATTGGTATAAAATTAACTCCATATTATGTTAATACGTAATCTGCATTTCACATAAAAGCGTTAAGAGACAAAGTAATATTTTAAAATAAATTTAAGTTTTGAGATAGAGAATGTTAAAGTGTATTATATTAATTAATGATTTAAGGCAACTTGTTTCAATTTCATTCGCGTTTATTTTTATGAAAAAAGCTATAACGAATTGTGTTAGTATAACTTTATTAAAATTTTCATTCGCAATAAAATATATAAATGGGAAATAACAGTCGACATGCCAGACATGAATGAGAAGAAAGAAAAGTAATTTGAAATATAAAACTTAAAATAGCCAACGGAAGATAGAAAAATAAATGTGAGGAACAAAGCTAAACGAAACTACAGTAGCCGAGAAAAAAAAAGGTGCAAAGCAAAACACGAAAAACATAGTGATAGAGTGGGGAAAATCAGGGTAAAATGCATTTCCAAGTGCTATGAAAAGGTTATGAGGAACTAATGCCGTTAACAAAAGAATTATCATTCATATGAATAAAACAAGATTCCATTAAACAAGATGAGCTTATGTGACTGGAGGGGAAATAAATCTGGTATTTTTGATCTTGAATTTGTGCCCAAGATTCCAAAAATATGCTGCAATGGTTGATTTTTCGAATTCTCGATAATGCACATATCTATCGTTTTCCTTATGTCTAAATTTTACGGAGCGTCTGGCTTGTCCTATACATCAAAAGTCACGCTAACAAGGAATGTTGCAAATGCACTAGAGATTATCAAAATTAATAGTATCTTTATGAGATTTAAATTTAATTTTGTTAACAGGGCTTAATAATGAATAAAACAGCAGAACAGGAGAGCATATTAGCAATTTTATTATTGTATTACATATTGTTTTCATATTTAAGTTGCATATTCAAAGTATATAAATAACGCTAAATAAAATTTAAGGAAAAGCTTCCTTTCGAAAATAATTGTTTATTTCCTTTTCTTTACATCTTTAATACAGCATATTTGTACATAACTTATAAATAATTTATCTGTTTTTTACACAAAACCCACTGTGTTCGTACCATTTTGCTCAAAACACCGCACTGTGTTTCCTTCATAAAAACTTCTTTCGTTCCGAAAATACTTAAACAGAAAATAACAGCAAAAATGTTGCCCTGTTTTAAACTAGATTTCAGATTTATAAATACATTTTTATAACGAATAAGGCATTTAATTAAACAATATTTTGCCAATTCAAATTCTTAATAATATTTAAATAACTTCGATGTGTTCAAAAAAAAAGTGCACTATTTCTTTCATAACAGAAATTGCGTTTGGTAGTATATCATTACGTCAAATAAAAACATTAAAGAAGCCATGAAGCAAATTAACTTTATCTAATTGATTTTAATTGTCATCGTATTTGAATATTTTCATGGATAATTCAATATTTTAATTCATTTTTCAATACTCCTAAATTTTGTATATTTAATGTAAATTTATTTCTTCATCTATTGTTTTATATTTTTGAATACTGAAAATTTACATATTCTATTTAAAGATTCTATTCACAGACATTTGCATTTTATAAGAAGTAAAATCAAATTTTCTCACTCTGATACGAATACAAATTTTCCATTTTAATTTGAAGCTGCATTATGCATAAATAATTAGATATTTTTATTCGTAGAAATATATTTTTTTTTAATCTTACACAATAAGCTTCTAAATTTAAATCCGTTTCAGTTATTATTAATTTAATGTTTTAATCATACAACCTATAAATAACTTTTTTTAATCATGTTCATATACTTCTCTATACTGTAGGTAGATTTAATTAATTATGCTTGAACATTTCATTAATTATCAGCTTTATTTTTAATGCAGATTAATTTATATCGGGATTTTTAATTCTTTGTTTTTTAATTAAACATTTATTTTTAATATAACTTACATAGCATTTCCTTCTAGATGCACGCTTACAACTAAAAATT
Source organism: Parasteatoda tepidariorum (assembly GCF_043381705.1). Taxonomy (NCBI): domain Eukaryota; kingdom Metazoa; phylum Arthropoda; class Arachnida; order Araneae; family Theridiidae; genus Parasteatoda; species Parasteatoda tepidariorum. The sequence continues at coordinate 36,527,558 of NC_092215.1, forward strand.
TACTAATAAATGTAATGAAAGAAATTTTCCCCTATTTTACATCATTCATTTAAATAATTTTGAGTCACTTTATTATGAAAATATTATTGAATTTAATTAAACAAATCTTTTATTCTTATGCATATATAACTGTTTTTTGTCTGTTTTCCTACTTTGTTATATTTATTTATTTTCAGATTTATTTTATTCGTTTTTGCTGAATAATATGTAAATTACATATGCCTATTTTTAGTAGGTTATTTATAATATTTTTAAATCAGATATTTACATTGGAATCGTAGTTTTTCAGCTAATTGCATTATATAAAATAACTGCAATGCTTTTGTCTCACAGGATTATTTTATAATATTTTAAAAAATGCAAGAAGATATTGTGCACCAAAGATGTCTTCTAATAACCTGTACCAATTGAATTCAATTTGCAAAGTTAATTTATAGAATATTACAAATTAGGTTATTCACATTTAACGGAGATAATGCAACAGAAAATTATATTTCCACGCAGAATAAGCAAAACTGCAGAATAGAGACAGAGAAATCATTTAGTCGAAAATAAACACCAAAGACACATTTTACCAAACATCGATAATTCCAATTAACATTCTACGAACAATTCGATTAGCAACTACAATGGCATCTTTGGCGTCGAAATAAAAATGTCACTCTTTCAATACATAATTTCCAATAATTGAATAAATTACCTCCAGCGTAATATCATATATTTCCTTGCATGTGTAATTATTTATTAATAGCTGGTTCCGTCTGGCAGGCGACAATGCAACAAATCTATTTTACACACTACAACAGTCAAGCGCATGCCATACTGGACATAGAAAGAGATAATATGATTCATATGTCATAAATTCAAACATCGTGGAATGTATTGTTGCCTTTATTAACAATAGACGCGCCAAAGAGGCTTCGTTAAAAGATGAAAACGGAAATATGGCGGGAATACACTTTCCGGATCATTAATTTATTGAGATAAAATGAAATATGTATTTTGTAATTCAATGAAAAGTTAATCATGATAATGTGCCGGGATTTGTCTAATTAGCCTGCGTCGATTAAGAGCGCCTAATGAAAACAAAATTCTATGTTAACTGCGTTCTAATGGGGATTCGGTATTTAGGGTAACTCATAAGGAAACGCCAATAATAGGTGTCAACCTACTAGTGTTGGAGTGGGTTGTAACTCACCACATGTATTGAAGGAGAAGATATTTATCAGGGAAAAGTAAGGTTCCATTGAGGGTCGAGTCATTTGTTAAAGGGGATCTAGAGTAAAGGGATATCCGCTATTAGGTAATAGCTTTGTCAGCAGATGCTCTTGTGGCAATGGTATGTTCCTAATGGAGTTCTGAAAATATTTAGGATGTCAATTCTTTAAATCTGGGTTAATTTTGAGAAGAGAGTTTGTGCATTTCTGCTTTGTTTTATTTTCTAATATAATATAAATATTAAGATTTAATTTTATTTATACATAACATTTTAAGTAGTTGTAAGCACGAAAACTAAAGAAAAATGTACTCCAAAAATATTTAGGATGTTAATTCTTTAAATCTGGGTTAATTTTGAGAAGAGAATTTGTGCATTTCTGCTTTGTTTTATTTTCTAATATATTATCAATATTAAGATTTAATTTTATTTATACATAACATTTTAAGTAGTTATTAGCAAGAAAACTAAACAAAATATATTCCAAAAATATTTAGGACGTTAATTCTTTGAATCTGGGTAAAATTCAATCTTGCATGAGACATAGACTTAAGGAGAGATACTTTGCATTTCTGACTACATTATATATTCCAATATGTTAAAAATATTTAATTTTTATTTTCATTTTACATAACACTTTATTAGTTGTTACTATAGATATATAGAAACGCAATACGAACACTAATGATAAGCGAATTTTGTTTCGATATTTGATCCATCGCAGTTTTGCTTATTTCAAAGTTTTTTTATTAAATGTTTTAAAATTTAAATTGATAATAATTATAATAAATAAAAAAATTGCGCATACAAAGCTAATTATTTTTGGGTGTGCTATGTTTTTTGCTTATTTTTATTTATGACTTATTTTTCTTATTATGTTCTAGAGTAAAGTAATGTTCATGATTAGGTAATAGCTTTATCAGCAGATCTTGTGACAATGATTCATCGCCAATTTAGTTAAAAAAAATTTTGGGAAGTAAATTTTTTGAATTTGGTTTAATTTCAATCTTACAAGATTCAAAGTCTTATGAAAAGATGTTTTACATATTATAATATATCATCATTATTCAATTTTGATTTTTCGTTTTACATAGCACTTTATTAGTTGTTATTACGGAAATCAAAAAAAAAAAAAAATCTCAACTTAGAGTACTGACACGAATATTAATGATATGTGAATTTTGTCTCATTATTCGATCTATCACATCTTAGATTGTTTTAAAGTTTTTATTAAATGCTTCAAAATTTATATTAATAATAATTACAAAAAATAAATTAGAAATTAGTTTCAACCTTTCAGGATTGAAAGTTTTTTACAAAGATGTTTTGCATTGCTGCCTTGCTTCATATTATAATATATTACCAATATTTAATTTTTATTTTCATTTTACTCAACATTTAATAGTTTTAATCATGGAAAATATTAAAAAAAGCACGAAGTTGCTTACTGACACGAATAATATTAATATGAGAATTTTGTCTCAATATTTGATGTATAAAATGCTTGTTTGTTTAAATATTTTGTTTATTAAATATTTTAAAATTTGAATTAATAATAATTAAAATTAAATACTTTTGTAAACGAAAAAAATTGCTTTTGCTTGAGCTGCGTTTTCTTTTGCTTATTTATGAGCAAATTAAAATATTTTAATATTTGAAAAAAAAATGTGTTATTTGCTTCTTCATAGTTTAAGTTTCAAAGGTATATCTCCTAAGATTTTTCAAGAAACAAAAAGTAGTTATTGTATGATTTTTTTATATATAAATTTTCGAATACAAATCGGATATTCTTATTTTCGATTATTTCAAATTTAATGTTCTTTTTGAAAAAAATGACTATTTTTAAAACTGAACATTTTTAATGAATACTTGAGACTAAGAAAAGAAGAAAAAAAACATCATGCAGTTAAACACTATTTTATTTCTTTCCATATTTAAAAGGTTTTTGCCGACTCTTACTGAAATTAGTGCGCAGTTTAAAAGTCAAAATTGCTTTTAAATACTGTCCTATTTTGCTACTGCCTCGTCAGTTTTATGAAATGTACACAAAATGAGCAAATAAATAAATATATCTATAAATACATAAATACATTTTCATTATGCAATTCTACTGATACAAATCTTCCCACATAATCTTCTAAGTTTAATTCTGATAGTTTAATTCTGATTTTTTCTTACCTACAACCTAAATAGGAAAATAATTGTTCAATTTTAAAATTTGTAAGAATTTATTTCAAACGGTCTTTCAGTTCTGATATTAGCAAACGAATGAACGGTGTTATCAATCAATATTAAACAAATAAATTGTGCTTGCTTTTAAATATTTTTTAAAAACCTACAATAAGAAAAAAAATGTTCAAAACTACCAGAGTATGGTAAAGTTCGCCATGATTCTGACTCTATTGGAATTTTTTTACCGAGACGTTATGATAATGATTTTGGCAAAATTAATACTAAAATTTGAGTTTTATAATATGTGATAAAATTTGGCAATTTTATCATGACAACATACCCTATAAACTATTTATTAAATTTAATTTATTTCACAGTTTTATATATTTTACTAAATGCGAGAATATAATTTTGAAAAAAAAGAATTTGCGTTAAATTGTTATAATATGAACGAAAAAATTACCAAACGAATTATTTAAATACCGCATATTTTGGTTTTTATTACCAGATAAATTTCTTTTTACTAGATATGTCATTACTGTACATTACGCCAATTTTACCCGAATTATTTAACCGTGCTTATTCCGAGAATACTTCTTTGACCTAAAATGAACAAATATTAAATTGTTTTAATATATTGTATAAATTAATTTCGTTAAAAATAAAATTTTGAAGTATATAAAAAAACTAAACAAAAATGAATTTTTAGAAAAAAATATTTTTAAAGTAAAGAAAAAAAACATCAAAACAACAAAAATAATTTGCGAAGGTATATGCAAGAATGCTTGTTTAATTTGCTTATTTTCATTTTCTTAATGCAATTTCTAGGAATAAAAAGCAGGGCAATATCCCCCCCCTTTTACATTTTATTATTTTAATTTTAGACCATTTCTTTTAGCTTGGTTGCTAATTAATATAAATTATAAAGTCTCATTTTCTAAAGCATTTCTTTTAATTTTTGGATACTCACACATTATATTTGTAGAAAAAAAAAACTGTTCATTATTAATGCAAAATATTATATTCATGTGATACACTGATGCGTAAAAAACATATCGAGGCTACGGGACATTTCAAGAAATGTGTTGCAATATTTCTGACAGCAGTTTCAATTGGTTTAGACATCACGTACCTCAATTGTACATTGTCTTTAAATTAACTTTTGTAGCTTAGCTGAAATAGTTAGTCAGTTAGTCCTTTCAAACATCAAGATTATGCTAATACGTTGCATTTGAAGAGTTTCTAGTCTAAACTAAGCTTTTAATGTCTGCGAGAGATAATGTTTTATGCTAAATAATACCGTACCATAGTAATTCATGAACAACCCATTCTAAAATTGAATGTTACAAAAGGATTATTTGCTCTACTTATGTGCTCTAACCATTACAGAGAGAGATAATAAATTATGAACTATTCACTATCAAATGTCTGGGATATTTTAAGGAATCTAACGTTATACATCAGTATATAACAAATCGTGGAGTTCGTTATTAAAGTTAAGTAATTCATCGTAACTTTATCATTTATAAATCACTTGTTAGGTAAAGCAACGCGGTATAAATCGTTAAATATTGTTTCCCAGGAGACACAAACACATATTTATTTACATGTATATATATATATATATATATATATGTGTATATAGATATATATGTGTGTGTATATATATATGTAT
>NC_092215.1:36534174-36556328 GCF_043381705.1 Parasteatoda tepidariorum
TTCTTCATTTTGAACTATATATATATATATATATATATATATAAAGTATTTAATGAAACTGATACAAATTTACATGTAGAACAGGACTGATATAACCTATCACCATCTCATGCTGCTATCGTTAGATTCTGTTAGATACATTAAATTATCATAAAGATCGAATAAAATACTTTATACTTTCAACTACATTATAAATTTCAAAGAATTGCTAGAAAGCGCAGAATAAATGTATACAAATTTAAAATATGTTGGCAATATTTAAATATAAGATAACGCAGCCTGTTACTTTTCCCTACAAAGTAATTCATTGTAATTCAATCTGCCCCCCCCCAAACATTTCTAAGTGTCTTTCAACGCATCAATCGCAGAATGTATCCTGGAATAATAAATAGATCTGGCGTATTGATTTTCTAGAAACTACCCATTAATTCAGAATTTAATTGACCATAACTGACAATTTTGGTAATAAATGAAATACAATTGCACTGTACATGACAAAATGGTTCGTCGGAAAATTTAATCAAAAATATGACATGGCAGTGTCTTGAGATATGTAGACTTGCAGCTAAATTTTTGAAATGAAGTTGAACTTAAAATCTTGTGTTGCATTAAAAGTTTATTATTGAACTAGCAACTAAGCTGAATATTTTCGGTATTTTCTTATTTATAATAATAACAAAGTGTAAGTGAATTTTTGACAAATTGTTTAATAAAATAAAAATACAAAGATAAATATCAGATATACAACATACAAGGGGAAATAATTTCTCTACAAATTTTGGTTTTATCTTATTTGTTCATTACTCAATTTAAAGCCAAACTTTTCCTTATTTTTCAGAAATAGTCACTATAGCAGTAATAAGTATTCATGAATTCTGAACGTTATAAAGTAAATGCATTAATCAGAAAATTAGAAATGTTGCTAGAGAAATATCTTTCCTTGCTCATATCTAACATAAAAATTAAAAGACTAGGTAGATTGCATTAATCTTAACATTTTTGCAAAAGAAATTTTCCATTTAGTTTTTAATAGGAATTGCCGAATTTATAAAGTAGTCATGTAAGCTGATTCGTAATTATAATTTGATTCGTGCGGGTGAATATACATTGATAAATAAGATTATGAATTTATATATATATATATATATATATATAGATGAAAAAGACTTATAGCTTCTATAGGAACTTGTGCATTCAAAAAAAAATTAATTGTACTGAAAATACCATTTTGAAAAACAATCTGTAACTTTTCGAGCAAAGCTAGCTTCTGATTTGAAACTTTCATGCCCTAATTAAGCAAGATACTAAACATTTCTATAAATGCAACAAAAAGTTTGTTACTTAGTGCAACTAATGAACTGCATTTATTAAGATATGCATCCATCGGTTACAATACAAAGCAAATTAATTGTACTTGTTATTATTTTTAAATAACATGATATTTTACATACTCATTAGTACTTGAATTTGGCATGAAACATTTTTTAATTGTTAGTAATCTGAAACAGAAATTTTTTAAACAAAGGAACTCTTACAGAACTTTAATCGGGATTTAAGGGAATGCTCATTTGTGTATTTGATAACTTATATGAATGATTAAAATTATCTTTCAATGTTGTGCAACATTCTCCTAATTTTAATTAATTAAAAGATTATTAAGCTACCTTTCCTATTTCTAGAAAAAATATTTTTTAATCCATCGAAATTCCGCAGTATTTAGAACGCATGATTTTAGATTAGCAACTCAGACTAGCGATTTCGAACAGTAAAATTATCTAAATTATTAATTATTAATTATCTAAAATTATCTCGGACTAGCGTTTTCGAACAGTAAAATTATCAATATTCTCGACAATCAGATAAGATTTCTGTACTGCACATCTCATTTATATTTAAAAATTTTTCTTCCTTCAAATATGAAATCTTCCTTCTAAAATAAAAAAAAATTAAACTATTTAGAATTCTTTTATACTTAAAAAAAACAGATTTCAACAATTAAATTTACGGAAATGACATATTTTAACACAGAATGTGAAATTTCATACAAATCTGCCTATTTAAAATAAATTTCAAGCATCATTTCTTAACATACATGATGATATAAACGTATAGTTAATTAGTCAGAAAGCATTTTTTTATACTTAAACATTAGGTTTCGTCCAAGTATTACAAAGTAAATTTAAAGTGAAAAAAGCTAATGTTATACTTAAACTATTCGAGAGGAAAGGCTATTACTTGTAAGTCATAACAGCGCAAATTACAGAATTTCGCTTCGTTTCTTATGCAAATTGAAGACTGTTTTTATTATAATTTTAATGCCGACGCAAATGAATCTTATTTCATTATAACGTCACATTTCGCGGCGTTAGCTTGCACAATTGCTTAGTAAGTGTGATCCAATAATGCTTGTACCAAATTTTTCTGCTTAGCTACTTCTTGCTTACAAGGATTTTTTTCTTTTTTTTTTCGCTTTTTGAGCGTTCGCTCATTCTTAAATCCCTCCCATTTTCTGCATTCTGGGTGAAAGCATTAATTTTAAGAGGGTGTAATAGATCAAATTAGAAGCCGCGTGGTTTTGTAGCGAGTGGGAGGCGTAGGTGGGTGTCTAGCGTTAACAGAATTTCATTTCCACTACATTTAGTCAGCCAACGTCGCGTAAAAAGGACCGCGCGGCATCAAAAATATTCTTTTCGCATTGTACACAAAACCGTTTGGCGCAGCAACAGTAGCAGAAAAGACATTTGATGCCCCATTTATCGGAGTTGGCGCGCGTTCGCCAATTCTTTCCCGACCTATATACTTTTCTCCTTTAGATAAAAGTCTTCCTACCGAGGTATTGGTTTCGCTTTCCTAACGAGGTGGAAAGTACTTTTCCATCTACGGTAATAGGTGGGGAAGTATACGTTAACTGCCAAATATCAGAAAAAAACTTTGAGCGATTGAAGAATGACAATAAATGCAATACTTTTCACATATAATCAAATTCCTATTGTAAAACACAAAGGAATCAGAACCGCATAATTTATAAAGATAATTTTTGAGGGAAATTATTTTTCATCGAAAGTTAATATAGTGTGGAAGACTATTTTTTAGAGTGTATTTTGTTATATATGTTACCGGCAAAGTATGAAATGAGAGAATTATTACATACTTTCTCTGGGCATTGTATATAATGCCTAGGCATTCTATAGAACTACAAATGCTATTTAGGCAAAGTATGAAATAAACGGTATACATTTGCCCGGTATATCCTACACTGATGTTTTGTAAGTTCAAGTGCCACTGCCCGGTATACATTTGCCCGATACTCCAAACACTGATGTTTCCTCTAATCTATCGTAAGTAAGTATTAAAATATCGAATAAATGAAATTATATCCACGAATAAATTAATATCAAATCGGATATAATAAATATTTCGGACATTCACCAAAGCGACTATGTGATTGTCAACATTCACCGGTGAAAGTCAACAACCACCGATTTCGGTCATTCACAGTAACATGTACATCATTTACATAATAACCTCTTCATGACGTTTATTTCATACTTTGCCGGTAACATATATATATATATATATATATTGAACTGTATATATAAATATTTCGCACTGTATATATAAATTGGTAACAACTTACTTTGGGGAATACGTTATTGACTAAAACGTGTTTCAAAAATTTTTCCTAATGGTTCAAAAGGAATTTAAACTTCCTGAACTATATCACAATTTCTCTACACTGAAAATGGATGATGATGGGAAATGATGATGCACCCAAAGTACCAGTAATTTGATCCGGAATTTTTTGCTCTGTATAATTTAAAAATGTCTCGATGGTGGGATTATATGAACTATGCTAGTTTTGTTAAGTATATGCAAAATATTTCTGAATTGCTTCCTTTGAATCGTTTTCCTTTGTACTTGAGAAATTCAATTATTTTTTATTATGTTTTTAAGTGTATAATACGAAACCATGCTAAAAAATAATTTTTTTTACTTAATCGTGCTTTTTTAATTCATCTTAAAAATAATTTTGAAACTTATATCTCTTTCTAAGAAAATGCTTGTTAACGGGACAAGTGAAGAAACACTTTTTTTCTATAAATATCTTATTTTTTACATTTTTCAGGAAATAAAAATATATGTATTTGTTACCTAATTCAACAATATACAAATTAAGAATTTATACTAATTTTATGACATGCAAGTCATTACTACTGAGTACGGAGATTTATTTTGTTATTGAGAATGATTTGTATTTTTAGAAAGCATAATAAATGTAGTTACTTTATAAATAAACAAACTTGGTTAACAGAGATTTGCTGCTAGTTTTATAATAATATAAAATCTTTGTAACATCAAACAGCTTACAGAAATGCATCGTAAATATAACCTGAATAATAATATAATTTTATTATTCATTTTATTGACAGAAAACTTCAATTTCACTAACCTTCTCCAGAAGCTACATTAGGAAGGAGGCACAATAGGCGTTTTTAAGGTGACAAAAGGACTCAAGAACTTTATTTTTCAAGATCTAGCCGCAAAGTAGTTTGAACTGATCGATTGGCAAGGTATGATTGGGCCAGAGAAAATTACAGCTTAAAAGATCTTATCTGCGCCTTGACGCTTAGGTTGGTGGTCTCTCTGGGAGGGATTACACTTGATATTAGGTGGGGAGGAAGATCCTCTGGATCTCTGGGGAAATGGTTCTATTATGGTGACTGGTCATCAAAAAACTTGGCACGAAATAACAAAAAGAGTCTGGATCGACGGATGTTTATCCGCTTACCCTTACCTTAGATCTGCCAAAGACGAGGGACTTTCCCCGAAAACAGACGCCAAATCATACGGAAAAGAAGAAAAATGCACTATAAGTGAAAGCGAGTTTTTTTTTTTCATACACATATCGATCGTTGTAACAATAAATCAGTTCAGGGATATATTTGGAAGATTTTATATTATTTACTTTGAAATTTCGTATATTTTTTAAGAAATAAACTGCAAGTCATGGAATTAAAAATTATTTTAAGTCGAAGCAAGTTTCATGAAATAAATCCTCCTAAGGATAGTTTAATAGATACCGGAAAAAAATGTACTATTTTTTCAAAATTTTAAATTTTTTTTAAATGACGACTTTTATGGATCCGGGTTCTTTTTTATTAAGGTTTCTTTTAATTGAGTAAAGTTATTTTTACTTTTATATTTTTCTTTTTTATTCTATTTTTATTCCATTTTTATTTCTTTTTTATTCTATTTTTATTTATTTTTTATTCTATTTTTATTTATTTTTTATTCTATTTTTATTTTTTTTATTCTATTTTTATTTTATTTTATTCTATTTTTATTTTATTTTTATTCTATTCTTATTTTTTTTTATTATTATTATTATTATTTTTTATAATCTTCGAGGGATATTTTGTTTTGAACAAAGGCGTCATTGAAACTGTGGACCGTATTATTTTTCAAATTTTCGCAACCTTAATAATAAGGCAAAATAACCAGTTGCCACAAAGTATAGGGCGCACAGTAAAAAAACGATTCCCAAATTTTACGAAACTTTTTTCGATTTTGACGAAACCGGTGCCGGATATACGATCCGAACAAATATTTCGTCAAAGTAATGAAATAAATATCATCATGCCATCGAGGAAATCCATTTTGCCTATAGTAAAGAAACATTTCGTCATTCTATTTTTTTCTAAAAAAAAAAAATAAACAAGCAAACAAAAAACCAGGTAATGTGTCTAACGTTTCTAGTAACCACTTTATCATGAGCACCATATAACTGGATCAATGTCACCTTAAGAACACAAGAAAGACCAGACAGAACAGATAGATTAATTGCACCCATGCCCGAAGCGTGATTCGAACCCTGGATCTTCTGGCGTGAGGCCAACTTCTTGAACACCATACAGGAAGTTCGGCTTGTTTCGCTACTTTATTTTCGATCGTATAGTGTTAATCTTAGTTTCGACATTTTCGTTAATCTCCCACAATGAACTATGATAAGGTTTCGAGTTGAGGAAACATTTTCATCATACATTTGAGATTAACCGTTTCGCCACAAATCAAGCGATTTCATGACGATTCTCAAAATTAACGAAATATCGCTCAATGATATTTGAATCGTCAAGGATATTTGAATCGAAAGCAAAATTGCACTAAAATTTTCTTCTGTCGCCATCTTATTATCACTTTTTTAGTCGATAATTCACGCTTTGTGCATTTTATTATTTTTCTTAAGAAAATATGGAATTATTATGAATAGTTTATAATTTACTAAAAATTACTTTATTTTACGCTTTTTTCTTAATATATTTCTCGATTTTCTAGATGGACCATGCAATGTTTATTATATTTTGAGAAGCGCTTCAAAATAAATATAAATTGCGTTATTAATATTAAGTTTACTTATTAGTTTAAGATTTTTGAAAAAGTAGATACATGTCTTAAAATATGGCTACTGTTAAAAATGCTACAGTTAAAAATGCCAAGAAATGTCCTAATTTTGGCCCTATATGACTATGTTGAATAAAACAAAAAAAAATTTTGGTGAAATTACCGTAGTGTATGGTATTTGTGGTAAAAAAAATACAATAAATTAGTCCAAAATATACTGTAATTAAATGATTATTTTAGTAATTTTTTAGTTCACATGGTAACTGTTTACAGTGAATTTCGTTTTTAAAAATTATTGTTCCTATTGCCACACATTTAGAGAAAAAATACAAAACAGAAAAGAAAATTTATCCGAATAAATGATTTTTTAAGCCATGCTCTTGGGTATCATGAGAACATCACCAAGTTTCATCGCGTTTACTATGTCATATTTCATATTATAGAACCATGTTAATTTTACCAAAGCACTTCGGTAAAAGTGGCATAGCATTTCCATGTTCCTATAAAGCCCGAAACGCGATAAACTTTATAATATTTCGGTAGTTTTCACCAAATTTTTTATTTTCAATGAATATATTAGTAGATGTCAGTAAAAATGTACTGATATTTCAAGCGTTAAAATTACACCTTTTAGTTGTCTATTTCCAATAAACAAGGATAATTATCAGTACAACTGCGCCATTGAAACAGCAAACTATATATTTTTTTAAATTTATTGCAGCCTTAATTTTGTGCCAATCATAAGCAAACTCAGGTACTTCTTAAACTTCATCAATAATATTGAACAGGTAAATTATGGTTCAATTTAAAACTATAATAAAGTATCAGAGCCATATCAGGTCGTATTATGATTCAACGCTGTACGAAATTTACTGATAGGAAAACCTCTGGGATAAACTGAGGCAAATAACAAAGTAAAACTTTTACATTTTCCTTTTTAGAATCACAGAAATTTTCATTAATTAGACTTAATCATACAGTAGGCATAATATTTGATTAAAATGAACTCTTTCAAGAATTTACAATATTGCATATTCCATTATATAACACAATCTAACGGTATTTCGAAAGTAAATAAATTTAAAAATTATAATTTCTTATGATACTGTCAACTTTGACGATGACATTTCTTAAGAAAAACTAATGTAGTATATTCCCCGCTTAATTAGTTGTTAAAAGCAATAGAAAGGAGATTTAATCTTATTAATTGTTAAAAATTATTAAATAGTTATTCATTTTATTCAGACATATTCGCCAGGAAACTAAAACTAGCCTTTGTTTCTAATTATTTTTCATTCTGAGGAGCAATTTGTTCAAACATAAGCAAAATACGTCCAGATAATTAAATTTTTAAATGCTCCATCATCTATCATTATCATCATCATAAATATTAGACGTTGTTTTAATTTCATCAATTCTTTACATTTAGTAATTTAAAGAGTAAGGAATATTGTTTTCTGGAAAAGATTTTTTATTATGAGGCATATTTTTAAAAAGATTTTAAAGCAGATTTTAATTCCCCTTTGTCTTTTAATCGATCTGATAGAACATTATATTTCCTCTTTTAGAAGTTGGGAAAAACTATTATCATTCTATTATGTGAATAGTTTAAACAAAGTTCTATCATAAAGAGATAAAACATCTTGCAGCTATTTCTAATTACTTCGGAATAAAGAAAGTTTCTTTAAAAGTAATCTTCGTCTAAGTATACAAAAAATAGCAAAAAGTAATTTAGCATTATACTAAAAAACGCTTTTGTAAACGAGACATTCAACTAAAATTTAAAAAAAAAAAAAAATTCAACTTCAGAATGTAAAAACCTGTTCAAGCATAAATTATACTAGGTTGTTTGAAAATCTTAACTTAAAATAATTATTAGCTCGTGAATTAAGATAAGTCAGTATTCTTTTTCTTTCTAATTTTCTTATTTAAAAACAACTTATGACTATAAAAAATATTTAAAAAAAATCAGAATATTCATGAGTGTTCTAACTAATTACAGAGGTTAATTACAGATAATAGAGATAAAAGTTTCTCGACTTATACTTTTAACTATATAATTTTCATTGCCATTCAAAATTTGTAAATAAAACAAAACTGAAACAAAAGCAAACTTAACACAATAGATTCAATCATTTCATGAATTGACAGTCTAAGTAGATACGAAACAAATTTAAAGCAGACATTATATGAGACTTTTCGATTTGATACTTAGTTTAAAAAGTAGTTGACATTTGAATATGAAATGATTGAACCTTTTTTTAAAGGAAAAGACGGATAATACTTTTTTTTTGCATTGTGAATAATTTCATGCTGTGTTTTTGTTTCTGATTAGTAATCTAAATAATTGAAAATACATTTAAAAAAGCACATTTTTGTTGTAAGCCATTCGGAATTATATTATTTAAAGTTTTTTTGTGTTATTATTATTATTAAAATTTATACTACGTTAAAAATTAGCTAAATAATTATGCTTGTTAAATATATTATCAATGCTATAACTTAAGCAGGTACATTTCAAATTTTCATGTTAAACTTTTTCGTTATTTCTCACTCTGCATCTAAAGCATTTTTCTTCTTTTAGTAGTTGTCTCTTAAATTATTTTGTCTTTTTTATCCTTTAAACACAAAAAAATAAATTTCTAAGAGAAATGAGTTTGATACATCATTAAATTTGCACGTTTCTTTTAATCAAAAAATATTAATATGTAATTAGCAAATATATAAAGGTTTATACAAATAAGTCCATTTCTTAAACTATTAATTTTATTGTCTACTATAATATATTAAAGGTATCATTTATTCATTTATTAAAGATTAATTTAAAATAACTTATCTTTATATTTAGTTTTCAGAAACTTAGTCAGGAGACGAAATAATGCAAATTATATATTAAATGAATAAATAAATGAAAAGAAATATATTCAAATTTAGATAAGAAAACCCTAAAAAAATCATGAACTAATTTATTTTGATTATAAAATAATTTGGAAATATTGTGTTTATTAAAAATAATCAAATATCTAGTTTATTTTTGAAAATAAAATTAAACAAACCTATTATACCATAAAAGTTAAAATTTTCTTCACTGAAACTATTATTTTTACTGTCAAGTGTTATTAATTATTAAACATGATTATCTCATCAACTCATAAACAAAATTCTTAAATAAAAGCATTTGACAAATCACGTTTACAAATCACCACATAAGTTTTCATCTTTCTTTCAAAAAAAATTTATCAATATATAAATATAAAATTTATAAAGGTTGATATAAAGTAATTTATGCTTATATTCAGTTTTAAAAAACATCGTCTAGAGAAGAAATAATACAAATTATAAATTAAGTAAATAAATAAATGAAAAGAAATCGATTCAAAATTTAAATAATAAAACCACGAAAAAAAGGAAAATTTTTTATTTTCATAATATAATATATTAGTAAAAAGTTTTTCTTTAAAAATATCAAATGTCTGGTTAACTTTCTTACTTAACTATCTTACTTATCTATCATTTTATTGTCTACTATAATTAATTATTAACCCTGATTTTCGATATAGTTATCTGTATTCTAAACTACAAAGCATAATCATTTAGTTTCTATTGTGGTAAACTGGTCATAATTAATTCATCAAGCGAAAAGAAATTTATTCAAAATTTAAATAATAAAACCACGAAAAAAATTTTTTATTTTATTTTCATAATATAATATATTAGTAACAATTTTGTTTATTAAAAATATCAAATGTCTAGTTAACTTTCTTACTTAACGATCTTAACTAAAACTATCATTTTATTGTCTACTATTATTAATTATTAAACCTGATTTTCGATATAGTTATCTGTATTCTAAACTACAAAGCATAATAATTAAGTTTCTATTGCCGTAAACTGGTCATAATTAATTCATCAACCGCTCCAATATTATCACTTAATTTTCCACAGTAGTATGATAAGAATTTTTGAAATACATATTTTGAATTTAAATGGATGTTTTCGTGCTTTTCCATCAGTTTCTGAAAAATCATTAGATATGCACACTCTTGCATAGTTTCAAGACGGCTTTTGTTAACCTCATCATTCACGAAGATTGATGATTAATTTTTGAGCAGGAAAGTTTTTAATGTGCACCGTCGTTTAACAGAAAATCGAGTGTAAAGATTTACGCCTGGTTTACTTTTGAAACCATTAAGAAGCGAGAACTTTGCTACAAGGAGTGAATTCGCATGGGAAACATAAATCCTATTAGTACGCATGAATTTTGAATACATCTGCAAAGAGGCCTGTGAATAGATACAGTTAATTTTTTATGTAATAATACGATACAATTTATGCATTCTCTTGAGAAAATCTGAATCATATACAGAAAATGCATCATTTCTCGTAGACGTAACATTTTTTTGTTATTTTTAAGGATTAAATTTAATCGTTTATAGAGATATTTAATCTACAAAGAAGATATATGTATGATCAAAGTTAATTTTGCTTGTGTTTATCTAAATTTAAAAGTAAATTGTTCGAAATCTCTGAACGAACATTCTAATGTTTAACTAAAATCTTGGAATGATTAAAAGAAAAATCGTGATGATTTGGACATTTACTATTATATATTTCCTTCAAAGATTCTTCCCCAGGTAATATATATATANTTATAAATATATATATATGCAGGGTTATTCATAATTTCTTCCGGGATTTCGAAGCGTTATAGTAAAAGAACGAGGATGAATATGGCAAAAAAGAACATATGAAATTATTCCGAAAGTATTTAAGTTTTAATTTAAGCAGTTGACGGTAGATGGCAGTAACATATACCACTGAAGCTAGTTGTTGTAAAGAAAAATGGCGTCTACAGGCGGAGGGAATTATGAATAACCCTGTATATTAGAGTATTAAATATCATTATTCGAAAGGTTGAAAATAAGTTATCTCTTAGAATTCATTTAATTCCAATTTTTAATCATTGAGAAGCTTTTTCTCGGAAATCGTAAAAGTAATTAAAACTTGAACCATTTTGGTATCATGGGATGAAGTAATATTAAACGCTGATAAACATTCCACTTAAGCATATAAGATACTTGGAAGATATCTATATAGTTGTTATCTAGATTGAATCTTTGTCTTTCATAGCTGAGTACATGAGATCATCTCAGATCCATGAGATGAGCAATACCTCATTTCTAAGAATTTCTATCGTGCTTTTAAGAAAATTACTTTTTAATTTTTATAATGTTGTTTACCTTGATAAATAACTCGTAAAAGACTTTTCTCAGAAGCAGCATGCTTTTAAAGACTTTTGGTATCCTGAGAACATTCCACCTGCGCATGAACGTATATATATATGCACACTAATGTTTGTAAAAAATACAATCGTCAGAAATTAAAGAAGATATTTTTTCCACAAATTTCTGATAATGGTACAAATGAACAAGACGTTTACAAAACAAAAGTCGGTAATCGGCATTTTGTGTGACCTCCACGCTGAGCTAATAGTCATTGTGGCATTGAATCAAACAGGTTCCGAATGATTTAATCTAGGGAATTCATTTGACTTTGATTTGACGCCAAAGTTCAGTCTTACTGTGCTTCCCAGCAGCTGAGCGAGCGATTCAGCGACTTATGAAATCCCAGGCATTTTCCTGCGGAAATAAAGCTCTCGGAATCAATCGAATAATGGAAAGAACCGCTGACTCCACAAATTTCCTTTTGGAGTGATAACTGCTGAGGTTGCTCCCAATTTACACTAGATGTGATCGACAAAAATGTCCAACAGCTCCCCACACCATGATCTCTGGCCCGTGTGCTTTATGACAATGGACAATACACTATGGGGGCAGACGTTGAGCTTCTGTAACGTATAACTGACGCGTACTTTTCGATCATTGTGCTCCAGATTGTAGCGAGATTAGTTGGAGTTGCCACTGGGGACAACATGCACAGCATGTTAAAACTGCACGCACCATGAACTGTGTTGCTCAACCCATAGAAGAGGAGTTTGTGATTCTGAGATAGAGGAATCATTGAATGTAGTTGACGCTGTAACAAGACAACAAAACTTGCTCAAGAGTAATGCTAGCAAATGAGAGGACGCTGAGCGGTCCATCACATCTATGCAGATGATGGTCTCTAGTCCGGACTTGATGTGTTATGGTGTGCACCAATGCCAGGTTTTCTAAATGTTTGTTTCCCTTGTGTGAATTGTTTTCGCTATTGTGGCATTACCCAGTGTGCAGTCTGCGATTTCTTGATACGGAAATCCACCATCACGCATACCGACGATGTGCCTCATACGAACTCCGTCAGTTCTTGATATGCAGCTCTCCACTTTTGACGAGGTATATATACCTCTAATTAATTGTCTATAGCAAACAGACGACGATAAACTGATTTCAACTAATCTGTACAGTCCTTTATATATGAAGGAACAAGTGGCTGATTAGGTGTCTGTTCTCGTTCCACGCATGTGCAATCACTTTGTCGTTCTAACCATTTATATGTCTTACCTCACACTACATTTCATCTAAGTTTCGTTCGAAGTTCACGATTCCTTTATGGTATATATATACATATATATATATANNNNCACACAAATAGTCAATATATATATATATAAATAGTGTTATATCAAAAAGTAAAGCCGTATTCATTAAAGTTTTTCTTTCTTTTTTGTAACATTTTGGCAGTGAAAGATTTTACTTCTAATATCCTTCCAAGTTTTAAGCATTTATGTCGGAAACGAAGATTCTTCTTCAAATGTGCGAAAACTCAGACTTCAGCAAATAGTCGACAAGGAAACGAAAAAATGAGAAAATTGCGAAATAAAGATTTAGGGAATCAAATGAATTCTTCTTTGAAACTAAAGTTTTAAAATAAGCTTACCCTAAAACTACGCAACTTTTGGGGAACACAAATCCTTTTGAGCTTCTAAAACAGTAAGAAAAGTAAGTGAGCTTCTAAAACAGTAAGCATTGACTTTCTCAATCTGAAACAGAACATTTTTTTTTTAAAGTAAAAGTTATTTTATATCCTGTTTCGAAACATTCTGTTAATTCTTGTCTCTTTGATAAATACGACAGGAAATATTAATCTGTCCTTTGATCTTTTTTACACGAAATTAATTGCCCTTTCAAACAGACAATTAAAAACATTTCATTAAATCAAACAACATAGCAACTGAATTTGATGAGAGTATTATAAAATGTAGTATAATATGATGTTTTGTACTTAACTAATTTGTATGAATTCCTAAATTGTATACTGTAAGTTATTTCGCTTAAATTTACGAGTAATGTTTAGCATTTGTAATTTTTCATCAAAAAGCAGAGTATTCACTTGTATTATTCTATCTTATCTTTGGACTATCTTGATTATGTGATAATTCGCTCCGGAATCCGAAAAAAAGGAGAAAACATGCTATCTATTTTGTTGAAAATTAAAACCATGTTATAACATAAGAATTAAAATTATAACTCGAAATTAAAATGTTTTACAAAAGCAATGTGTAATGGCTCAGAAAATAGACTCTCAGTATGCGCATCTTCTAGCCTGAAGGTTACTGGTTGGAAAGTTAAAAGAGGACAACTTTTATTAAATGAGATTTCTTTATTCATGTTAACATATATTGTGTGATATATTTAATATTTTATAGCATTACCGGCGTTGAACAACCAATCCAATTTTGAGTTTGCAGCTATTAATGATTGTAGCTTTATAATTTTAACCTAACCCAGAAGACAAGGGAATTCCTGCATCAAGCATTTGAGACAGACTAGTCTTCGTGGAGGATTTTTTGATGGAACTAACCAGCATTGGCTATAAACTAGACTAGACTACGATTCACTTTCCATTGAGGAAACTTTTCCTCCAACAATTTGGTAGGGGCGAGCCGCACCTACGTACGCACCTTCATTATGTTCATAATGTTTCATCAGTTTTGTAACGGAGGCATGTTCAAAGCATATATCCGTGTGTAACATTATTAAATGCCATAGAAGTGTATTATTTTCTTCAATAAATGTATTAAAAACAACGGTTTTAACCGTAATTGTGTAAACGGTTTCGACCGTAATTGCTGATAAGATAAAAAAATTAAATTCAATTATTGAAAATTGAAAAACTGAAAAACTTTAAAAAAATTAAAAACTTTAATACCAACAAGTTATAAAAGGTTGCAGAGCAGCGAACTTATTTATAAAGGTTGAAGATCAGATAGCAAATTATTATTTTCAAATTAAGAACAAATCTAGATTTAATAGAGAGCCTAAAAATTAAGGAAAATATGTAGATCAGATATCTTATCGCCAAACGACATGTCATGACTATTTTTTTCTTGGCCAATCATTATATATTATAACAACAGAGACGTGGTAGCTCAGAGGGTAGTGCGTATGAATTCCAATGAGGTGAACCAGTTTAAAAGCCCAGTGATTGGCTGCTCAATATGAATTACGCACATGGCTCGCACCACCGACCACAGTGCTAACGTAAAATATCCTCAGTGGTAGACGGATCATATGTTAAAGTTCCCTTCCCTCCAGGCAAACAATGGAAGATTTTCGAAGTTTTCCTCTTCATGTAATAGAAATGTGGGTTATATTCCATCAAAAAGTAAACCACGAACACAAATTTCTCCCAAAACTTGATCCAGGAGTTCACTTGTCTTCTAGATTGGCTTCAAACCTACAAGGCTACAGAGTAGAGCATTAGTTATCGTAAACTCGAAAATTGAACCTGCTGTTCAACGACGATTAAAGTAAATATAAAATAAAGGGGGAGGGTTTTCAAAATTTTTATCTCTGTGCAAAGCAAATGTGGATTAATTTCGAAATATCCGCACTTATAAGTGAAACTGAAGACCTTATTTTCCGGATTTGGTTCAAAATCGAAAGGGAACTTAGTACAGTTGTAAATCCGATAATTATCAGAGCTATTCAATGCCAGTAATAATGTAATAAAAATAATTTAGTGTTTTTTATAAATTTTAATAAAATTATAAAATAATCTTCTTTTAAATTTGAAAACATTTCACTTTAAAGCATGTTTATGTAAGAGGATATATTTTTAAAAGAATGTGAATTTAGATTGGTAAATGTGGCATGTAAACGTCAATTTCGATTAATAAATTTTACGTAACCAAATTTACATTATAAACAATCTGGCTAAGTAATGAATTTTTAATCATAAAAACAATAACTTAAAAATGTTTCTAATGAACTAATGTGTTGTATAAAAACACAATATCATTAGCACCAGTAAAATATAGTAATTAATAATTTGAAACAATATATTTTGTATAGAAAAAGGCATTGTATTTTTTCCTTTAATTAAAAACCAAACACACATAAATCTTTTTTATTAATTCCAACAAAACAATTTACTTTTAAACATGTTTATATTTATATATGTATATTATAAGTCTTTTATGCATTTTTTGAAAGATTGAGGGGGTATGGTTTTCTTCATTTAGAATAGAGGATATGGCTAAATACGCTAATAACACTTGCCTCTAAAAGCTTCATTTTTCACTTTTTTTTAAGATGAAGGCATGTACCTTACAAAAAATGCATTTTCAAAGAAGATCAAAGTCATTTTCAGTCGCAAGTAATTAATTCATGACTCGCTACTTCATTAGCATTTTCTTGCTTTTGTTTTAGCTTTTTTTTCCCTCTAGAAAGAGCAACAGTTTTTAATGGTCTTTAATAAGAAGTAAGCTAAATGTGAGTTTAAAGCGAAAATTAAAAATATTAAGTGTATGGGAGTTGGCAAAGACCAGAGAATGTCAGCTAATTGGTTGAAAACCCTTAACACACTCTACTGTTTTGAAAGACTAATTAAACGTAATGAGTTGGTTATGTTTAAAAAAAACTAAAGAATGGTAAAAAGTTTTGGGTACAAAGTTCAACCGTTTAAAAGGTTTTCAGTTTTTGCCATTTTACTGAATTATGTCTTAAATGTATGTTGCAAAACTTCATTAGTGTTGATTCCTATCAATTAGTAAGCTATAGGTGAGTCACTTAAAATAACACAGATGACAAAAAAATACAATTTTGTATTTTTTATGGTGAGTTCTAAAATGATCGATTTTTAGAAAAAAAGCAAAGAAAAAAAATCTATCCTAGTTTATATTGTTTTCAAGTTGATATTTTTTTCCCTTGTCAGTAAATATTCAAATCAGCTGTCATATTTTATTATTTAGCAAAAATTAAAACTTTTTTTGTCAATTTTTTAGCTGAATAGATGAAGAACGATGAATTCATTTAATATTCAGAAATTTTAAAAGATATTAATAAACTATATGATAAAAGAAAAAAAAACTGATAATAGAAGATAAAAAAGTAAAAAAAAAGATAACAAGAGATGATAAATGAGTTAAAAAATAAGTTATTGAAGCAAAGAATTTTCTTTTTGCATCGAGTATAGGTAGCAATATATATTATATATATTTTTGGTCAAGTAATTTTTGCACTTTTTACGGTTTCCTCATGTCACTAAAATACAAGTTAATTTAAAAGTCACGTCCTTCTAAAACTAACATTTTCGTTAAAAAATAGAAAAAATAAGCTTTATTCTGTGCATATCAATTAAAAATTGCCTGCTTACACGTATAGATTATTGAAATGTTTTTATATTCAAGCTAAACAAGAGTTTATATCAAGAAAATAACATTTTTTAAAGTTATCATAATAATTAGTAGAGAGAGCAAAAATAATGTAGAATGTCATTATAATACAAGTTTACTTTAAAAACTAAACCATATATATATATNTTGTAATAACAGGGCTCCAACCCTGTTATCAGTGTTGTATTTAGCTTGAAATAATTGCAGTCTTAAGCCATCATACGTTCTAAACAGGTTTAAAGGTAGGCTGGTATTGATAACAGTCCCCGTCCCCACTCTTGCAAAGGAGGGTGCATGGACAAGACTCCGGACAGTTCCGGAACAGCTTATCAGGATCAAATCATGATGAAAAGGACGCGCAAAACTATGCGTTCTTACGTTTTATACCAACACAGATTTGAGGTAAAAAGGCACACTTCGTACATTCCTTGTTATCTTACGCATTAAGGAAAATCATTTCCGCTTCCTTATATGGAAGTGAAAAAGGGAACGATTCTAAAAATAACTCTTCCTTTGAAATATAAATCTATTTATATTTCAATGGTATGTTTTCAGCCTTGAATTCCCAAAATAGAATCTCTCTACGCTTATTCTTTAACAAAGACATTTTATGAAAACGAAAGAGTTTTAATTCCTTTATTAATGCAAAAGTATTTAATTTTTGTATTACATATATATATTCTCAGATATTGTACATTTTCTTAACTTAACTCAATAACAGCCAGACTTTGGATCGCCATTTGGGGTCGACTTAACCCTCATAAGAAAATGATGTTATTTCAAATTAAATGATTTTTCAAATGAAGATTATTGTTTAAAATACGATATGAAAGAGTTTTTGAAGATTTCTTTCTCTTTTCTTTTTGTTATTAATGCAATGACAATATTACATTATAATGTAGTATTGTATTGCAGATAATTCTTTCACAAGAGTACAAGTTATACGAAAAAAAAACTCAGATATCTATAAATAATATACATTAGCACACCGCATGTTTTAAAATGGTAAGTTACATCACTAGTTTGTCATTAGCGCAGACATGCATATACAGCACATTCAGCGACATACATATACAGCACATTCATACATATACAGCACATTCGCGTGACGTGAAAGTTCATAGAAAAACATCGACAAATTATATTCCAGCATTTCTCATAGTATTCTGTATATTGTAATTTTAAAAGGCATGGTATTTATATTTTAAGGACTGAATTTTATCAATCAGAGGCTATCTGATGTGCAAAGTACTAATTTGTAGTTTTTAAACAAATGCAAGAATGAATTAGCCATGAGTAATTGGGGTGACAAAGGATTCAAGCATTTAGGGCAGCATTACGACAAACATTGTAAAGAATTGCAAGACACCTGCATGTTTCATCTCTTCTAGAATAATTCCTTAGAATCTAGTCAGCTAAGCCTACGTCACATTTAATACTATTGTAGTTAGTGACAGTTCTTCGTTTTTACTCTGTAATACCGTTCGCAAATACGTTCGCATGGATGATATTTAGAATTATGGTATTATTTTTTTGCACCTATTTAGTAACTATTTAATCTTCATTTTGAAGTACAAAACATGAATATCGTTACGAAGAAGAAAAGGCATTGAAATTGGGAGAGCATTTTCATTTGTTCATCAGTAGTATTCCAGTAATGTAGGTTTATTTTATGAAACAAAAATCACCTGCAAGGTTTGCTAAGGAAAAATACAGTAATTCCTCTGCGCCTGCAGTTAATGCGTGGTTCAATAATTAGAGTACAATACTTTTCACAGGTTGTATATCCTTTACACTTTTTTCAACATGCACAAAAAAGCTTTCAAAAGAAAGTTATTTTTAGGACTTCATATCAGTTGAAATCATATTTATGTAACTTTAACATCATACAATGAATTTTCATTATTATTTACATGGGTATAACTGTTCCCCAACTATACTATATAGTCCAGGTTTGTAACAAATATAACCACTTATAATCAGCGTGTACATGGTTTCCTTCAAACGTAATAACGAAATAATAATTCAATAGAAACAAAGTAGCTTTGTAAACTAAGCTACTTCGGTAATCGAATCTAAAATATTATATAATTTAACGAAAATTGTTGCTCGTAATATTTTTTAGCACTGGGGATCCTAATTTCTATTTTAAAAATCATCTTCATGATGTTTCCAGTTCTGTAGAATGAAAAACAGACATAAATCTTTCTAATAGGGGTCAAAGTGATCCCTTATGGCTGTTTTAGGTATTCCCATAGTTATTCATTTTACTAATCATCAGAAAGGCACGAAATTTTACTATAGTATACTTCGAGGCAAGTTAGGAAAAATCAGAAAAATATGAGCTTCTAAGCTCATTTGTATCTTCAAAAATAACATTAAGAATTGTAAAAAACATTGAAAATGACCCCAATGGCACTTCTAGTGTTAAAATACAGGGATGAGTGTTTTTGTGTTTGTGTCAATGGATGAATGTCAACGGATGAGTGAGGGATGAGTGTCAACGGCACTTCTAGTGTTAAAATGAGGTAATGATGCTTAGATTTCATATATTTTAAATTCACATTATTCTCTAAAAATTTAGTTATTTAAGTAAAGCTAGAAATATGGATCTTTTAATAGATCTATAATAACATTTACTTGTCGCTTATGCAAAAATACATATTTTCATCACAAATGGGTTTCTTTTTTAACAATTTGAGATTTCTGTCTGAGCGATATATTTACAATGCAATCGCACAGTTTATCATTTTATTTTAACAAGAATATTAACAACATTAGATACAAAAACATTTTTTCTCATTTCATATTTGTTCACTGCTGTTATTCTCATTACTCGACAATTTATGGAAATCACATATAAACATTTAATAAAAACAAATTTTCGTACTTACCTATTTGTACTACATTTGCTCTTCTATCTTTTTATATAACTTATATATATTACTTATATAAAACATATGCAATCCGGAATAACGACTTCACTTACCACATAAAATTTTTAACTACACACGAAATTGCTTGAAACATTACTTTAATGTTTAAAAAAATATTATTGAAATTTCATACTTACCTTGACAAATAGAGACAATCATAGAGAGATATTCATTTATAATCCAAGTTATAATTTTCATTAAACAAAGAATATTAAATAAAATTATTATTTCATTAAATTAACAAAGAATTGATATTCAGTTTATTTCATTGTCTTAAGTACAAAAGCTCAATTACAGTTTTACGTCATATAAAAGTAATAGGCACACGATTTTTTTGAAATATAAAAAAAAATTAAAGCAAAGATTTTCTATCTTAATAGCTTTTTTAGTAGTTGAACAGTATGGTTTTATAAGAAATGTTAAATAGTGTAATTGAAAATCAAATTTAAAATTCCTTTATGATCAAAAGATAATGGGCTTAAAGGCTTTAATTTATTTTTAATTACAATTTTAATTAATTTCATCACAGAATTTAAGATTGATAATTAAGACTTATGTTGACTTATATAGAAATACTATCTGTATTTATATTATTTTTAAAAAATACGTATAAGTCATTTTTTCGGATAGTCTAAAGACCTAAAGCAATTTCAAAAAAAAAATCCTTCTCTGAAATTGCATCCTGATTATTCGTTCTAAGCCGGCGAGACAAAGTGCTTCTATTTTTTGTTTTGAATCATAGAACAAGATTTTTTTTCATTTTATTCTACTATTTCACAGACTTAACAGATTACTTTTCATACAATGCTTAAAATAAAATATTCCTATCAAGTATTTTATAAAAAAAATAATGCAAATATTTAGTTGGCAAAAATTCAAATTTGCTAGTACATTTTCTAAAGTTGATAATATCGAAGATTTATTATTTTCATAAGAAAAAAATTACAGTTTATAAGCAGAAAGAAATGTTTAATATATTTCATTTTTGTGATTATATAATTTAAACTTAGCATAAAAAAGCGCTTTCTAAATGAAGCAACAGCGCAATTTTGTAATTACTTTTATATTTTCGAATCACAAATTTTAAATGGTTGCTTACCTTTTTGAAAAGAGAAGACGTTCGATATTTTTTCAAAGAAGCAGAATCTATATACTCTTTATTTAAATAGGCTTACAGCTTAGATACGTAAAAGCCACCAAAATTGACACCTGAAAAAAAGGATACTTATTAAATTAAAATATAAGGCTCGTGACTACAGCAATTTTTATTTACTTCTATTAGACTATTATTTCAGTTTTCTATTATGTTAAGTAAAATTTTATTGCAAAAAAGTCTTATTCATATAATGCAAATTGGATTGAAATTCAAAGCAATATTTGTACTATACATGTTAATAAAGCTCATAATACTGAAATTTATTTAAAATACTACCTTATACAATGCACAATTTTAATTACCTATAGCGCATTAATTAATATTTTTTATTAATTTCTCAAACTTCCATGATAGTTTGCTTCATATACGTGGTTGTATGTGTACAGCTGCTGCAAGAACCAATAATATCCGCCTATCTATCTATCTATCTGTGTATATATATATATATATATATATATATATATATACATAGAATGAGAATTTCAAGAATGATTTAAAAATATTTCCGCAAGAAGATTGCCAGATTACAAAATATGAAAAGAAAACCGCAAATTGAGTGTAACTAGAGGAATTTAAAGTGCCGTTCTTACTGCATCTTGAAAAATTTTCTGTTCATGTAAGTACATCTGATTTCGCTACTCTATTTATAGTTTTTGTTTTGTTTTATACTGTTTTTTCTTTTTATTTTATTTTATTTCTTGTTTTTATGTGTTATTTTTGCTTATTGCGTAAAAAAATTTTTTTGAGTGCTCTTCACACTATTGTATTAATATATTTTGTTTTGGCTATATTGATATACCCCCCCCCCTTTTGCATATGTCTATAATTTTCCTTCGTTTTATCTTCATTTTGAACTTATCTAATGATCTAATGAGTTCTGTTTACTTGCAGCTTATGCGCAATAAATAAAACTAATTGAAACTCATTGTTTCTCTTAACTTTCTTCGTGCTTTCTTGTAATTATTTATTTTGTTGAATATATATATACACTGGTTATCATAAATTAAGGAAAATTCACAAAAATCGCGATAGCTCTTTCAAAAGT